>NW_026943823.1:17667460-17749960 GCF_035594765.1 Anolis carolinensis
AACTTCAGCATTATTTTGAGACCCTTTTGGGTCCTCTCTTTACCATTTCTTTAGGAGTTTCTTGATGCAATTAATCATTTAAAGCAGTTCCCCCTTATACATACATGCACACACAGATTAGGTACATATATACATACATGAATACACAGATTAGAGATATACATACAAGCACACACAGATTAGGTACATATATACATACATGAATACACAGATTAGAGATATACATACAAGCACACACAGATTAGATACATATATACATACATGAATACACAGATTAGAGATATACATACATGCACACACAGATTAGGTACATATATACATACATGAATACACAGATTAGAGATATACATACAAGCACACACAGATTAGATACATATATACATACATGAATACACAGAGATATACATACATACAAAGACAGATTAGATACATACATACATGCATACACAGATTAGATACATATATACATACATACATGGGCAGATTAGATACATATATACATACATACATATATTAGATACATACATACATACATACATACATAGACAGATTAGATACATATATACATGCATGCTCAGATTAGATACATACAGTAGAGTCTCACTTATCCAACATTCTGGATTATCCAACACATTTTGTAGTCAATGTTTTTAATACATCATGATATTTTGGTGCTAAATTCGTAAAAACAGTAATTACTACATAGCATTCCTGTGTATTGAACTATTTTTTCTGTCAAATTTGTTGTATAACATGATGTTTTGGTGCTTAATTTGTAAAATCATAACCTAATTTAATGTTTAATAGGCTTTTCCTTAATCCCTCCTTATTATCCAACATATTCGCTTATCCAACGTTCTGCCGGCCCGTTTATGTTGGATAAGTTAGACTCTACTGTATATACATACATACATGGACAGATTAGATGCATATATGCATGCATACACAGATTAGATACATATATACATACATACATACATGGGCAGATTAGATACATACATACATGCATACACAGATTAAATACATATATACATACATGAATACACATATTAGATGCATATATACTTACATACACAGATTAGAGACATACATACATACATAGACAGATTAGATACATATATACATGCATACTCAGATTAGATACATATATAGATTACATACATACATACATGGATTAGATACATACATGCATACACAGATTAGATACATGCATACAAAGATTAGATACATACATACATACATAGACATATTAGAGACATACATACATGCATACACAGATTAGATACATACATACATGCATACTCAGATTAAATGCATATATACATACACAGATTAGATACATACACAGGTTAGATACATACATACATAGATTAGATTATACATACATGCATACATACACAGATTAGATACATACACAGGTTAGATACATACATACATAGATTAGATTATACATACATGCATACATACACAGATTAGATACATACACAGGTTAGATACATACATACATAGATTAGATTATACATACATGCATACATACACAGATTAGATACATACACAGGTTAGATACATACATACATAGATTAGATACATACATACATGCATACATACACAGGTTAGATACATACATACATAGATTAGATTATACATACATGCATACATACACAGATTAGATACATACACAGGTTAGATACATACATACATAGATTAGATTATACATACATGCATACATACACAGATTAGATACATACACAGGTTAGATACATACATACATAGATTAGATTATACATACATGCATACATACACAGATTAGATACATACACAGGTTAGATATATACATACATAGATTAGATTATACATACAATCATACGTACATAGATTAGATGCATACATCCATACATGCATGCATAGACAAATTGATAGATGCCTGTAATTAGGCCACCTCGAAATATGACCCTTAATGAACCATTTCTTTAAAAGCGGGGAAAGGGTCTAATGCAGCTTCCTTTGTCATAGAAACCTTTGAGATTCACATTCATCTTAATCATCCGGGCCAAATAATGCCGTGGAGAAATGAGCCAGTTTCCCTCTGATCCTAAGTTTGGAGAGGTCAGGTCTCCTGCCCCGGAGCAGTGTTATAACAGGCTTGATGTCTCCCTCGAACTCGCATCTCTTTGCGCCTTCAAAGCCACACACCGATCTTTGACTTGGCCTTTTTTCTTCCATTCTTCCTCGGCTGAAGGAGGGAAAGAACCCGGCTGCTGCTCTTTTTAAATCTGATAACAAGGGGAAGGGGCACAGATGCAGGCTGTGTGCAGCTTTGCAAAGACACAAAGAGGGACGGGAGTCTTAAAAGGCTGATTTGGGAAACGTGAGCACTGTTTCCAGCTTTGTGCAGAAACACCAGTAGTCTCATCTTTTTCCTAGCCACAAATGCTGCAATAAACATGAGCTTTAAAAAGTTCTTTAAAGGAGAAAGTTGGCCTTCTAGAACACAGCCCAAGTGCCATTTCGGAGGAAGAGGCTTCACATTTCGTAAGATTCAGAATTTCAGAAACTATCCTGGTTTGGCAAAGATAGCTCAATTAATCCTCTGCCGTCCCACTTTTTCACCTGCTTTTAAAATGCCCCGGGTTCTCTCTTTCTCATAATGTTCAAATGGAATCTCCTTTCCTGTCATTTGAACCCATGTCTCCATTGAGTCCTAATTTATTTTTATTTATTACATCATTTCTACCCGCCCTTCTCACCCATCGGGGACTCAGGGCGGCTTACAATACAACCATATACATCAGAAAAACAGTTTACATCAAATTTAAAAATCTTTCAAATTTAAAAATTAAAATTAAAATATACATTAAAAACAGCATAATTGTACATTTAGAATCTCCAGGGTAGCAGAAAGGAGATTCTTATGACAGCCTTTCAAATATGTAAACAGGGTGATCATGTCTCTTTCTTTTTTGAGGCTAAACAGACTCAGCTCTTTAAGCCACTCTTCAGACAGACTATTCATGGTCTCCAGACTTTTGATCCTTTTAGTCGCCCTCCTCTGAACACCTTCCAGTTTTTCTATCTCTCTCTTGAATTGGTCACAGGGCTCTTCCAGATGAAGAGATCTAACCAAAGCAGACGAAGAGAGGAGCCTCCTGGCTTCCCTAGATCTGGACACTAGATTCCTTTGAATGTAGCCCATGTTGAGGGTTGTAGAAATAAATAAATAAATAAATAAATAAATAAATAAATAAAAGCTTTACCACAGTTTCTGAATCAAGATAAACCCTGCAGTATAATAACATGTCACTCAGGCTTGTGTAACAAGTAATAGTATATTTACTTCTGTTCAAAAGTTCAAGCAGGGCAACAATATATATAGCAGTCTTTCTCAATTCACACAGAGAACATAGATAATAAACAATCCCTTTAAATGGTCTTATTACATAGACCTCAGGGCATTGAACATGTTTTAATTGTTTTTATATTGTTGTTGTTGTATGCTTTTTCTTGATGTATTTATTGCTGTGTTTGGATTTGTTTTTACTCTTGTATTTTTATATTGTTTGGGCATGGTCCCTTTGTAAGCCGCCCCAAGTCCCCTTGGGGAGATGGGGCGGGATATAAGAATAAATTATTATTATTATTATTATTATTATTATTATTATTATTATTATTATTATTATTGGGGCCCCTGGTGGCACAGTGTGTTAAAGCACTGAGCTGTTGAACTTGCGGACCAAAAGGTCCCAGGTTCAAATCCCGGGAGAGGAGTGAGAGCCTGCTGTTAGCCCCAGCTCCTGCCAACCTAGCAATTCAAAAACATGCCAATGTGAGTAGATCAATAGGTACCGCTCCGGCGGGAAGGTAATGGCGCTCCATGCAGTCATGCCTATGGCCACATGATCTTGGAGGTGTCTATGGACAACACTGACTCTTTGGCTTAGAAATGGAGATGAGCACCAATCCCCAGAGTCAGTTACGACTGGACTTAACGTCAGGGGAAACCTTTACCTTTATTATTATTATTATTATTATTATTATTATTATTATTATTATTATTATTATTCATTTGCCTTATAAATATTCAGGCTTCGGAGAGTATGGCAGCCATTTCGTCCCTGACCATTTCCAGTCAGCTGCTCTCCTACCTCTTTGAGGTGAAAGTGGCAGTTAAAACCGTTTGCCTTAGCACCAAGCAGCCAATTAGAATTCTGGCTCCTGACGGGCTCAGCCAATCTGCTGTTGACACTTGTCCTTTCCAGTCAACTCACCACATCATGGTGCCTCTTTTACAAATCCTCTCAGCCTATAATCCCATTGGCCTTTTTAGCTGCTTCATCACATTCTTGGTTCATGTTCAGTTTGTTCTCCACTAAGACTCCAAGATCCCTTTCCCATGTAACTCTGAGGTTCACCTATTTTGTACCCGTGCATTTGGTCAGAAGTCAAAGAATCCAGGTTGTTTTTTTTCGCAAAGCAAGCCCCAATCCATTGGCTGTTGCATGACCTGACTTGGTGATGGTAGCCCTCATTGCATTTGGAAATGGACACAGACATTCAGCTGAGCCTTAGAAACCTACGGCAACAACAATTGTTCTGCGGCAACTTTGGCGCTCCTTCTGGCCTCGCCGCATCCCTCCTTTTTCTGCTGCCAATGATTTCATTTCATGGAGCAGAAGTTGGCAGCCCTGGCGTCCCAGGTTGGAAGGCTAGGCCTGCGAGAAAGGCGTAAATGCCAGCGGGCTTCCATTTGGGGAGGCAAAAAAAAAACCCGAGAGAGAGCATCCATCCCCACCTTCTGATTGGGAGATAACGGGCACTTCTTCCCCGCATGTTGTCGCCGGGTAATTAATGAGTTATTTGGTCTCCAAAAACCCGCTGCTGCGAGGAAGGCTGGCATTACCTTGGCATCCGTTCGGAAGAGATTACGGTTAATTGATTTAACTCATCTGCAAACAGAAGAGTCGGGCCGAAGCTTCCATGGTGCCATCTGGCGCACTCTCAAGAAACGCCTGGCTTTCCAAAAACACGGGATAAACAAACACAATCAAACCCAGGGAAAAAACAAGTTTGGAAGCAATCTGCAAAGGAGGAAAAAACCCTGCAGCATTTACAAAGCCTTGCCCCGAGGTTGATCAGAGAAAGCAAACTATGGCCTTTTACGTCGTGTGCGATCCTTGGGATGGAGCTCCCAGACCACATTATTAAAATACAGTAAAGTCTCACTTATCCAACATAAACAGGCCGGCAGAACGTTGGATAAGTAAGTGAATATGTTGGATAATAAGGAGGGATTAAGGAAAAGCCTATTAAACATCAAATTAGGTTATGCTTTTACAAATTAAGCACCAAAACATCATGTTATACAACTAATTTGACAGAAAAAGTAGTTCTTTGATGGATGTCTGTATTTGTTTCCGGTGATTTACATGCCCTGACATCTCCCGTAATGAGCTCTCCAGCACCAGAGCCATCCATGAGATTTGGGCCTCTGCTAATCTATCATCGGCTGACCCTACAACCACGGATTCAATCAGTAAAATGTTTCCAGATGTAATTAATTACAAGCCCCCCTCCCCCCCACACACCTCTTTTGTTGTCTTAAAACTTAATGGAAGCAATAATTTCCACTCTTACTCTTTCCTGTAGACATTTCTTTGACATGAATGTTGTGGGTGAGATTCAATCCCATTTTGGTTGTGGGGTCATTGTATGGTTATTGTATGTATGTACAGTAGAGCCTCGCTTATCCAACATAAACGGGCCGGCAGAATGTTGGATAAGTGAATATGTTGGATAATAAGGAAAGATTAAGGAAAAGCCTATTAAACATTAAATTAGGTTATGATTTTACAAATTAAGCACCAAAACATCATGTTATACAACAAATTTGACAGAAAAAGCAGTTCAATATGCAGTAATGCTATGTAGAAATTACTGTATTTATGAACTTGGCACCAAAATATCATGATGTATTGAAAACATTGACTACAAAAAAGTGTTGGATAATCCAGAACGTTGGATAAGCGAGTGTTGGATAAGTGAGACTCTACTGTACTACATTGGTTCGCTCCAAATCTAGTTGAACGCCACAAATTGTCACATATATGGTTTGCTTCCTCTGTCCCTCCTGAAACTCAATTTTCTCCAGAAAACCCAGCCAAAATGGTAGCCTGATGTGACATCACTTCTAAGGTGCAGCTACACCAGGCATGGGCAAACCTCGGCCCTCCAGGTATTTTGGATTTCAACTCCCACAATTCCTAACAGCCAGTACCTACCAATCAGGGGCGGCTGCGGGTATTTTGAAAGACTGCCAAAGAGAATAGGATGTCCTGTAGTGTTCTACATGCCTTATGTCTGATCCTTTTGCGTGCAGACTCTGTATCCGACATCCTTTCAGGCCTGAAAGTAATAAGCCTCTGTTCCTATTGCCTTCAAACCCGGTTTGCATGTTAATCCAGTTCTCAAGGTGATGAAGGTGTATTGAGAAAATATAATACTCGCATTGGAAACCATATATTGAATGTAATCATATTAGAAATAGGAATAAGAATATATATAACCACAGCAGAAAGTGAGCATATATCCCTCCCAAAATACATTCTGCCCTAGCAAATACCTAGTCCTCTCATCCAGAGACCGAAGTTCAACCCTAAGTGTTAAAGCGTCAACAAGTCAGATAAGCTTCCGTGCCAGTGGACGGAAGACAAACTAAGGCTTTGGGTTGTCAAAATAAGCTTAAAGTAACCTGGCGCCATAAAGGGGTGCTAATGGACTCTAAAAGTCTTGGATAGGGAAATTCCTCAGTTAATGGAGACCCTAGAAAGCCAAGATAGGGAATTCCTTAGATAAGGCCTAATGGTGGGTCAGAGGTCTTGAAATTAGCCTATGTTTTAGAAAAATGCAAAAGTAGCTTTTTACTAAAGTGCAAAAGTAAGACTTTTTAAACACTAATTGATGATGGATAATGCCTAATGTGACGCATGCATATCATTATAAAGGGCATAAAAACCCTAGTGTTTCTTTGTTCGGTACCCTTTTTTCCTGGAGACAGGAGGGTCTCTATTCTCTGTGGCCACTAAGAATAAATGTTCGTTTTTCTGCAGCACTCGGAACTCTCTTTGTCTCATTGCCTCAAAACCTTTGTCTGCCTTTTCAAAGGTAGAGTGTTTGTTGCGTTGGGCACTGGACCTCAGCTTCCTCCTTTTGCATGCAGCTGAATCTCAACCTCAAAAGGAAACTTTTGTTTTAAGAATTCTGGGTTGTTGTATGTCTTTCGGGCTGTGTGGCCATGTTCCAGAAGTATTCTCTCCTGACGTTTCGCCCACATCTATGGCAGGCATCGTCAGAGGCTGTGAGGCATGCCTGCCATAGATGTGGGCGAAACATCAGGAGAGAATACTTCTGGAACATGACCACACAGCCCGAAAGACATACCTCAACCCTGTGATCCCGGCCATGAAAGCCTTCGACAACATATTTAAGAATTCTGTTTGTAAAACTTAAATGAAGGACTCCATTACCTTTTGAAGGAGTCTATTCCATTTGGCTTTTTTAATGTGATTTGTGTTTCATTTGGTACTGATTTTCTTTATTACGACAATGGACACATAATGACCCAGACCACTTCTGTACAGCTTTCTGTTTCCTCTGCTCTCCTTCCAAATATCAATCTTCCCAAATGATGGAGGGAGGGGAAACAAGGAAAACAAAACCTCCAAGTTCCCTTCATGACAAATCAGGCTAAGCCAGACCTGCCTCCTCGAGCAATTACTCTCCGGCTTGATCTGCCAAGGTCTTATTTGCATTTATTTCCCATCCTTCTTCCGAGTTCCCCTTCTGTCATGGAGATAAGCGGTCATAAGATCTGTGTTTTCCACAGCCAGGCTGGCCATCCATCATTTCTCCCCTGCTGCTGCTCAGCCTGATTGCATTTAACTTGAGAAGAAAGAGGCCCCGGACTGGCCTGGTGAGCCTCTAAGGTGAAGAAAGCCAGAGATCCCATAGTAACTTGCAATGTACAAAATAACAGCCATGCTTCTCATTGGATTGGAAGGTGGCTGATGGGCCATGGAGTCCAACCTGGAGCCCAGTGCTGAAGCATTCCTGACAGAGAACTGCCTGGACTCTTTTTGGAGAAATCGAGAAATGGAGAACCCACTACAGTAGAGTCTCACTTATCCAACACTCGCTTATCCAGTGTTCTGGATTATCCAACACTTTTTTGTAGTCAATGTTTTCAATACATCATGATATTTTGGTGCCAAGTTCGTAAATACAGTAATTTCTACATAGCATTACTGCATATTGAACTGCTTTTTCTGTCAAATTTGTTGTATAACATGATGTTTTGGTGCTTAATCTGTAAAAGCATAAGCTAATTTGATGTTTAATAGGCTTTTCCTTAATCCCTCCTTATTATCCAACATATTCACTTATCCAACATTCTGCCGGCCCGTTTATGTTGGATAAGTGAGACTCTACTATATTACCAAATCACCCTCGCAGCCAAGAAATTCAATATGAATTCAAGTTTCTTCTTGCACCAAGACCATTGCAAGCTTGTTTTCTGCTGCTCCAGAGACTAGGGATATGTCCACACTAGAATGAATGCAGCTTGAATGTCTCAGTACAGTAGAGTCTCACTTATCCAACATAAACCGGCCAGCAGAACGTTGGATAAGCGAAAATGTTGAATAATAAGGAGGGTTTAAGGAAATACCTATTAAACATCAAATTACATTATGATTTTACAAATTAAGCACCAAAACATCATGTTTTACAACAAATGGACAGAAAAAGCAGTTCAATACACGATAACGCTATGTAATAATTACTGTATTCAGAAATTCAGCACCAAAACTCCACAATGTCTTGAAAAATTGACTACAAAAACATTGACTACTAAAAGGCAAACTGCGTTGGATAATACAGAACGTTGGATAAGCGAGACTCTACTGTACTATGGAAACCTGAAAGTTGTTGGTTTACAAGGTTTTCAGCCTTCTCTGGTGCTTCACCAAACTACAAATCCCAAGATTCATAGAATTAGATCATAGAGTTGAAAGATATCCCAAAGAACATCCAGTCTAATCCCCTTTTGCCACACAGGAGGACACAATCAAATCACTCCAAACAGATGGCCATCCAACCACTGCCTAAAGACCTCCAGAAGACTTCCAGGAAGCATATTCCAAAGTCCAAAAGTTTTCATCATTGGAAAATTCTTCCTAATGTTTAAATTAAGTCTCGTTTCCTGCCACTTGGATCCAATGCTCTGTTTATTCCATAGCATCAAGTATTACAGTTAAAGTGGTATTGAACAGCCGGGCTGTGGCGCAGGCTGGTTAGCAGCCAGCTGCAATAAATCACTCTGACCAAGAGGTCATGAGTTCGAGGCCAGCCCGTGTCGGGGTGAGCACCCGACAATTAAAAATAATATGTAGCCCCTGCTCGTTGCTGACCTAAGCAACCCGAAAGATAGTTGCATCTATCAAGTAGGAAATTTAGGTACCATATGTGGGGAGGCTAATTTACAACACCATAAAAATCACCCAGACGCTATTGGAATGAGGAAGTGCCATCGCAGTGGATGATGAAGCAGCTGCTCCCCCTGTGGCCGGAATCAAGCATACCCTCAGGAAGTTGGAAGCTGGAGAAGGTTTAAATTGCCTCTGCGTCTGTCTCTGTCTCTGTTCTATGTTTATATGGCATTGAATGTTTGCCTTATACGTGTACAATGTGATCCGCCCTGAGTCCCCTTCGGGGTGAAAAGGGCGGAATATAAATACTGTAAATAAATAAATAAATAAATAAATATTAATTATGCTATGTAGATGCACCCGGGGATGTGCATTGGAAATCTATGTTGGCGACCAAGGTCAGAAAATGGATACCATCTGCATGATAATATTGCAAGCACACTTCTTTCCTGCACTTTTCAAGGCAGATGCAAAACCCCAAATATTTTGGCTCCCCAGCTTGATTTATTCAGTAGCCGGCTCTTTGGCAGAAGTCCACAAAGGACCATGTTAGGACCAGACGTTTTGGAGCGAGGAGATAAGAAACGTGCTTTATTATAATGATAAGAATGTCCCCCTCAATTGGAACCAAGCCAAGCTATTCGGTCTAATGGCCTTGCTTCATTTCGCGCCGAGTGCCGTGGGATTTTTTTTAATGATCCTCCGTGTCTGAGACCTTGGGTTTTACATCTCATTTGGAAGATAATAAAGCCACCCCCATTTATTCTTTGGACCCAAGGGATGCTCAGACGAATTATATATACTGTGTGTGCGTGTGTGTGTGTGCAATGACTTAGAAATCCCCTTGCCTTTCTTCCATCCAAAATTAAGGACACAAAAGTGGACATCGCACACCTGATTTGGAGACATCTTTGCAAAGTGCCATTGCATCCCCTGGTTCCGTCTCAAAGTGACATTGCTAAGAGGACGGTGATTCCAAACCTTCTCCTAGGAGTTGTCCCTGCTGCTCAAATAGACTTGGAGGGAATGGGTTTGCAAAGCCAGCGAGGCAATAATTGGAGAGCCTCCGCCAGTCTGTTGTGAAGGTTACACAAAGACGGTGATGATAGGGGTCTCCATTTTAAATTGGAACTTAATAGATCTTGCCGCAGTGGCCCGACGGCACAAGATGGGGAAAAGGAGATATTCAATTCCCTTCTGGAAACTAGAGTCTCGTTCTTGGGACATTTGAAATAGCAATAATGGCTAATTTCAACTTGGGTCTAGTTCAGGAAGTTGTCTTATCCTGGCTACCGCTGAGAGAAATTTAGCAACTGCCAAATAATAATAAATATTATTATTATTATTATTATTATTATTATTATTATTATTATTATTATTATAAATTGGACACAGGCGGAACTGAACAATTTGGACAGAAAAACAAGAAAACTCATGACCATTCATCATTCACAGTGATGTTGACCGGCTATATCTGCCTAGAACAGGGGTCCTCAAACTTTTGAAGTGGAGGGCCGATTCATGGTCCCTCAGATTGTTGAGGGGCCAAATTATCATTTGAAAAAAAAAAACGAACAAATTTCTATGCTCACTGCACATGTCTTATTTGTAGTGCACCCCCCCCCAGCAACAATTATTTATTTATTTACTACATTTATACCCCACCCTCTCTCACCCCAAAGGGGACTCAGAGCGGTTTACAAGTTTTATGTGCATACAATATATTATATTATTAGCATAGCACAATATTAACACTATATATTACTATATTGTACTATACCATTATACCGTAATATTATTAGTAATATTATATTTAATATATAATATATAATTAATATTATTATATTATACAATATTACTATATTGTATTATTATTATTAGCCACCCTGAGTCCCCTATTGGGTGAGAAGGGCGGGGTAGAAATACTGAAATAAATAAATATTATATTGTATTACATTATAATATTATTATCAATATTATATGTATATACAATATATTATATTATTAACATATCATTTGTTTACAATATTTCATTTACAATATTAGTAAATGAAAGAACAATACAATATTTAAAAATAAAAATAATTTAAACCAACATAGTGTCAACTGATCAGGATTTCAGTGGGAAGTGTGGGCCTGCTTCTGGCCAATGAGATAATCAAGTAGGATTATTGTTGTTGTGCCTTCAAGTCATTTCAGACTTTGGGTGAGCCTAAGTCTAAAACTGAGGGTGGGGGCCAGGTAAATGGCCTTGGAGGGACGCATCCGGCCCCCGGGCCTTAGTTTGGGGACCCCTGGCCTAGAAGATCAGGGGGCAGAGGACTCTTACAAGTCAAACAAGCAGTCAAAGAAGAAGAACATGCCCTGGCAGAATATGTAAAGCAAAGTGAAGAACCTGCTTTGATTGAAGTCAAAAATCATAAACTCCTCAAAACACAGCAGACAAAGAATCAGTACAAGAAAACCGCACTACGAACTAGAGCTGACAGCTGGCACAACAAAACATTGCATGGAAAGTTCCTTGACAAAATTGAAGGAAAAGCTGATAAGGAGAAGACCTGGCTCTGGCTCACGAATGGGACCCTGAAGAAGGAGACAGAAGGCCTGATCCTTGCAGCCCAGGAGCAAGCCATCAGGACAAAGGCCATTCAGGCCAAGATCGAAAAATCAGCTGATGACCCAAAATGCAGACTGTGCAAGGAAACCGACGAAACCATGGATCATATCCTCAGCTGCTGTAAGAAAATTGCACAGACAGACTACAAACAGAGGCACAACTATGTGGCCCAAATGATTCATTGGAACTTATGCCTCAAGTACCACCTGCCAGCAGCAAAGAACTGGTGGGATCACAAAGCTGCAAAAGTATTGGAAAATGAGCACGCAAAAATACTGTGGGACTTCCGAATCCAGACTGACAAAGTTCTGGAACACAACACACCAGACATCACAATTGTGGAAAGGAAAAAGGTTTGGATCATTGATGTTGCCATCCCAGGTGACAGTCGCATTGATTATTATTATTATTATCAACACAACGACGTTGTATGGCACAGCAAACAAGATAGATATGCTGGATTTCGTTTCGCAAAACCACAAGTCGAACACTTCCCAAGTGTCTAGGACTGTGTGATGTATTTTCTGATGATGTGTGCAGATCCCAGTAGGGTGGCCTTTTGCAGTTGGCAGATGGTGATTTTGTCAATGTCTATTGTTTCCAAATGCCGGCTGAGATCTTTTGGCACAGCACCCAGTGTGCCCATCACCACCGGGACCACCTGTACTGGTTTCTGCCAGAGTCTTTGAAGTTCAATCTTGAGGTCCTGATAGCGGCTGAGTTTTTCCTGTTGTTTTTCATCTATGCGACTGTCACCTGGGATGGCAACCCTAATCATTAGCATTATGGAGAATCAAACCCAAACGAAGTCTATACTGGCTCGGTCGTCGCCCAGGATAAAAAGGACCGCGGTGGATGCTGCTGATTCTGGACATCCATCGACAAGTGGGCTACGGAATCATCAAAACCCAAATGAACAGTCACAGAAGCGGCAAAAATATACAATGCCAGAAAACCGCACAATTATTATTATTATTATTATTATTATTACTAATTAGAATTATAATTATATTTCTTACCTGCCTCTTCCTGTGAGAGGCCCTCGGTGGTGCAGTAGGTTATTGTGCATGATTATTGTCCTAATTTGTAATAGGGGATGCACAATAGCCATTTCCCAATCCCAGTGAGTCAAGTGGCACATTGAAGACATGTATGTGCAGTGATTTAATTTCCAGAAACACACTCATGCAGCTATGAAGTTATTGTAAAAGGCCGGGCTGTGGCGCAGGCTGGTTGGCAGCCAGCTGCAATAAATCACTGTGACCAAGAGGTCATGAGTTCAAGGCCAGCCCATGTCGGGGTGAGCACCCGACAATTAAGAATAAAAATATAACCCCTGCTCGTTGCTGACCTAGGCAACCCGAAAGATAGTTGCATCTATCAAGTAGGAAATTTAGGTACTATTTATATGTGGGGAGGCTAATTTACGACACCATAAAAATCATCCAGCCGCCATTGGAATGAGGAAGTTGCCATCGCAGTGGATGATGAAGCAGCTGCTCCCCCTGTGGCCGGAATCAAGCATACCCTCAGGAAGCTGGAAGCTGGAGAAGGTTTAAATTGCCTCTGCGTCTGTGTCTGTCTCTGTTCTATGTTATATGGCATTGACTGTTTGCCTTATACGTGTACAATGTGATCTGCCCTGAGTCCCCGTCAGGGTGAGAAGGGCGGAATATAAATAATATAAATAAATAAATAAATAAAAGTTTGCTTTCAGATTCCTCCTGGAGTGGATATGCACGCAATAGTATGCTGGACAGAGTCGAGAATAGACTAATTTGCCTTTTGCTAGTGAATTCCATGCCAATGAGATTCAGCACCTTGGATAGCTCCTTCAATGCGATCCTGCTTGTGCTGAAGGAGCTATCCAAGGTGCTGAATCTATATTATGGGACTCAACACCTTGGAGAGCTCCTTTAAAACTTTCCGCAAAACCTGGTTTCATTGCCCCACTGATATGGGAGCCAGCAGTTTTAGGGAAAGTCTGTAAGGAGCTGTAATTCTCCAGGAAAGCGCATGGACACAAGTGGAAGGTTTCAACTTTGTAAAGCAGCCAAGAAAGCCGACTGAGCCCAGAATGAATTCCTCCTCTCCGAAGACTCCGACTCTCCGATGTTATTACTTCCCTTGTCAGAATGTCTTTGTTTCAAGTCCTCTAGGAGAAACAAAGGAAGAGATCGTTGCCTCTAAAGCCCCAGAGAAAGCTTTTCAGCACAAGGAGATTCGGCACAGCCTGCCCTCCGGGGTCAAGAAACATCTGGACAAAGGCCCAGCTCTCTGGAGGACAAAGAAGAACTGGCTGGAGATATTGACAGGAGGAGAGTCGTTCTGAGTAAAAAGCACTTTGGATTGCAAACACCAAGCGCCTGGCCGATCGATAGGAGAAGCTCTTTAATTAATTTGCACGGTCGATAAGCAGGGGGATGGAAAAGGGCCCCCCGAAAGAGAGATAACACTGGAGGAAATCAAGGAAGGTTTTAGCACAGCTCATGTATACCTCTAGATTTGTCTGGATTTAGCCTGAGGCCAGGAATTGTGGGAGGTGAAGTCCAAAACACCTGGAGGGCCAAAGTTTGCTGAGTCAGGCAGGCTGAATGCGTTCGTAAGTCGGATCAAGTACCTTTTTGACTTCTGCACACTTTGGAAGGTGTTCTAGGGCCAGTCTTGACCTAACTGCAATCTGTCTCTTCGTTATGAACAAGTTTGAATGCATTCGTAAGTCGAGTCAGGCGGGTTGAATGCGTTTGTAAGTCAAGTCAGGTGAGCTGAATGCGTTCATAAGTCGAGTCAGGTACCTTTTTGACATCTGCACACTTTGGAAGGTGTTCTAGGGCCAGTCCTGACCTAACTGCAATCTGTCCCTTAGTAATGAACAAGTTTGAATGCGTTCGTAAGTCAAGTCAGGTGGGTTGAATGTGTTTGTAAGTCGAGTCAGGTGGGCTGAATGCGTTCGTAAGTCAAATCAGGTACCTATTTGGCATCTGCACACTTTGGAAGGTGTTCTAGGGCCAGTCTTGACCTAACTGCAATCTGTCTCTTAGTTATGAACAAGTTTGAATGTGTTCGTAAGTCGGGTCAGGCGGGTTGAATGCGTTCATAAGCCGAGTCAGGTGGGCTGAATGCATTCGTAAATCGAGTCAGGTACCTATTTGGCATCTGCACACTTTGGAAGGTTTTCTAGGGCCAGTCTTGACCTAACTGCAATCTGTCCCTTAGTTATGAACAAGTTTGAATGCATTCGTAAGTCGAGTCATGTGGGCTGAATGTGTTCGTAAGTCGAGTCAGTCTGGTTGAATGTGTTTGTAAGTCAAGTCAGGTACCTTTTTGACATTTGCACACTTTGGAAGGTGTTCTAGGGCCAGTCTTGACCTAACTGCAATCTGTCTCTTAGTTATGAACAATTTTGAATGTGTTCGTAAGTCAAGTCAGACAGGTTGGATGCATTCGTAAGTCAAGTCAGTCCGGTTGAAGGTCTTCGTAAGTCGAGTCAGGTACCTTTTTGACATCTGTACACTTTGGAAGGTGTTCTAGGGCCAGAATTGGCCTAACTGCAATCTGTCTCAGTTACGAACAAGTTTGAATGTGTTCGTAAGTCGATTCAGGAGGTTGAATGCGTTCGTAAGTCGAGTCAGGAGAGTTGAATGCATTTGTAAGTCAAGTCAGGAGGGTTGAATGCATTTGTAAGTTGAGTCAGGAGGGTTGAATGCGTTCTTAAGTTTGCCCATGCCTGACGTTGTCCCAAAGCAAAAGGTTATGTTGGGATTGTGAATACAAACTAGTCGCTAATGCAGAACTCCAATGAACTCCAGACAATATTTTTTGTGCAGAAAATGCTGGAGTTCAAAGTTAATATCTGCATAAAGTAAGATAATATTCTGTGCCGAAAACAGTGTCTGTACAGAACAAACATCTGCACATCCGTTTTGGTGCAAAAACCATTTGGACAGAATACGAAATTCCTGTGCATCATATTTATGTGCAGAAGGTTTGGCAGGAAATCACATCCTGTGCAGAATGTAACATTTTCTGCCCAAAACATATGCCAGTTGTTCACAGAATACATTTTGTGATGGATATGCATAAAAGTTCAGGTTTTCCCTCAAGTCTGGTTGCATCCTGCAAGTCGCTTCTGGTGTGAGAAAATCAGCTGTTTATAAAGATGTTGTCCCAGGGACACCTGGATGTGTTACTGTCCTGTGGAGAAAGTTCTCTCATGTCCTCTGTTCAGATATCAGCCAGCAAGCCAATAAATAAAATAGGTTTTCCCACATTGGGATTTGCAACCATTTGGGAGGAGTATTTCCAAATATGTCTTCCATCCCTGCAGCCTGAGCTCCTTTGACCACAAGGCCCATTGACTCAGGTGGTGAAATATCTTGACTATGAGCAATTATGCTTTTGCTTGCCACAGACGTATACAAATACACACACATCTTGCCTTTTTATTTAAAAAAATCCGCTCATTCGTATACATATTCTGCCCACATTTATGACTCCAAAATGACCTCTGCCACTTTCGGTGATGGAGAAATGATGCCTGTGTGTGTTTTGGTGTGTTTTGCATTTAATTCCTCCTAATTGCTCTGTCAAAAAGTAATGAGGTTATTCCATGCGCTGTTGTTCTGGACAAGGCTTTGTGAGCCTTGAATATTATGACTGTGAAGGGGGAATAAATCCGACACTTGGAATAAATAAAAAGGGGAAGAGGAAAGGGGGTACATTTCTTTCAAACTATTTTGTATTCAATTTTAAATCTTTTTGATATATAATTTTTTTTAAGACTGGCATTGAGGTCTGGAAGTGTTATCACCTGAATCATGAAATTGTATTTTTATGATCCTATGATTCAAATAATATCAGTACCAAACCTCAATGCCATGTGATAACATAATAACTTAATATATTATTATTATTATTATTATTATTATTATTATTATTATTATTATTATTATTCACTGCACCCTCGCAGTGATGTTGACCGGCTATATCTGCCTAGAAGATCAGGGGGCAGAGGACTCTTGCAAGTCAAACAAGCAGTCAAAGAAGAAGAACATGCCCTGGCAGAATATGTTAAGTAAAGTGAAGAACCTGCTTTGATTGAAGTCAAAAATCAGAAACTCCTCAAAGCACAGCAGACAAAAAACTAGTACAAGAAAGCCACACTACAAACTAGAGCTGACAGCTGGCACAACAAAACATTGCATGGAAAGATGCTTGACAAAATTGAAGGAAAATCTGATAAGGAGAAGACCTGGCTCTGGCTCACGAATGGGACCCTGAAGAAGGAGACAGAAGGCCTGATCCTTGCAGCCCAGGAGCAAGACATCAGGACAAAGGCAATTAAGGCCAAGATCGAAAAATCAGCTGATGACCCAAAATGCAGACTGTGCAAGGAAACCGACAAAACCATTGATCATCTCCTCAGCTGCTGTAAGAAAATCGCACAGACTGCAAACAGAGGCACAACTATGTGGCCCAAATGATTTATTGGAACTTATGCCTCAAGTACCACCTCCCAGCAGCAAAGAACTGGTGGGATCACAAACCTGCAAAAGTATTGGAAAATGAGCACGCAAAGATACTGTGGGACTTCCGAATCCAGACTGACAAAGTTCTTGAACACAACACACCAGACATCACAGTTGTGGAAAAGAAAAAGGTTTGGATCATTGATGTCGCCATCCCAGGTGACAGTCGCATTGACGAAAAACAACAGGAAAAACTCAGCCACTATCAAGACCTCAAGATTGAACTTCAAAGACTCTGGCAGAAACCAGTGCAGGTGGTCCCGGTGGTGATGGGCACACTGGGTGCCGTGCCAAAAAGACCTCAGCCGGCATTTGGAAACAATAGGCATTGACAAAATCACGATCTGCCAACTGCAAAAGGCCACCCTGCTGGGATCTGTGCGCATCATCCGAAAATACATCACACAGTCCTAGACACTTGGGAAGTGTTCGACTTGTGATTTTGTGATACGAAATCCAGCATATCTATCTTGTTTGCTGTGTCAGACAATAATAATAATAATAATAATAATAATAATAATAATAATAATAATAATAATAATAATAATAATAATATGATAACATAATATTATTGTAATAGTCTATCAATGTTATGTTATTATGATGATAGTATAAAAATACAATCACTTGATGTTCACTGAAAAGATTCCATGCAATCGAGGGTTTTGTACAATATTTTGGCCGCATTCCTCTTTGCATTTCCCTCTCCTCTATTTCCAAATTCCAGTTTTAATCTGTCTTGTGGCTTTGGAGCCCCTTCTGTCTTCATCTCAGTGACTCCAACATAAGCAAACTTGTGGTTTCTTTATATTGCACCGTTAAATACCACTAAGTCACCATTTGCGGCTTCCGAGCAACAGTTCCTTCCTTGTTCCAAAAGCCGCTTCGAAGGATCTGAAACATTGCTCATTGTTGGAAACAAGTGGTTTCCTTCTCTCCTTCCACCCTGCCCTCCTCCTTTTCATGTATCATTTAAAGCCTGCTGATGTAGCAAGAACCACAAGTCCACGCTGGTGGTTTCCGGATATATTCTTCTATCCTTGAGCTTTGGAAAAATGACTTTGCTGCCAATGAGCCGTAAATCTTGGTTGACCCAGACTTGGCTTAGAATATTTTCAGAAACAAGAGCAAAGCAGCCTCTTGCTTTCTGAAGGTAAAGCCCAGTGATTGGTAGATCATGAAAACTTGGGTCCAATTCTTCATGGACTTGCAAAGAAGGATTTGAGCATGGTGTTTTCTGAAGCTAAACACCAGAAATGTCAACACATCAGACCTTGGTGGACCTTGAAGACCTGGGTCCAATTCTTCGTGGATTCACACAATAGGATTTGAATATGGTGCTTTCTGAAGCTAAACTCTTTGAGTAGTTTTTGATGGTCTTCTCCAGGTAGTTTTTGAAGGCCATATTCTGGTAGTTCTTGATGACCATATTCAAATACTTCTTGACGGCTATCTTTGGGTACTTCCTGACAGCCATCTTCAGGTACTTCTTTGTGGCTACCTTTGGGTACTTCTTGACAGCTATCTTTGTGTACTTCTTGACAACTATCTCTGGGTACTTCTTGAAGGCCATCTTCAGGTACTTCTTTGTGGCTATCTTTGGGTACTTCTTGACAGCTATCTTTGTGTACTTCTTGACAACTATCTTTGGGTACTTCTTGAAGGCCATCTACAGATACTTCTTGACGGCCATCTTCAAGTACTTCTTGGTAGCTTACTTCAGGTATTTCTTAACAGCTATTTTTGGGTACTTTTTGAAGGCCATCTTCAGGTACTTCTTTGTGGCCATCTTCGGGTACTTCATGAGAGCTATCTTTGGGTACCTCTTGACAGCTATATTTGGGTACTTCTTGAAGGCCATCTTCAGATACTTCTTGAAGGCCATCTTCAGATACTTCTTGATGGCCATCTTCAAATATTTCTTGGTGGCTTAGTTCAGGTATTTCTTAACAGCTATCTTTGGGTACTTTTTGAAGGCCATCTTCAGGTACTTCTTTGTGCCTATCTTTGGGTACTTCTTGACAGCTATCTTTGGGTACTTTTTAAAGGCCATCTTCAGATACTTCTTGATGATCATCTTCAAGTACTTCTTG
The DNA here is from genome assembly GCF_035594765.1 of Anolis carolinensis. NCBI lineage: Eukaryota > Metazoa > Chordata > Lepidosauria > Squamata > Anolidae > Anolis > Anolis carolinensis. Next base: position 17,687,178 of record NW_026943823.1, read on the forward strand.
GTGATTTACTTCAGGTATTTCTTAACAGCTATCTTTGGGTACTTCTTGAAGGCCATCTTCAGGTACTTCTTGACGGCCGTCTTTGGGCACTTCTTGATAGCCATCTCTGGGTAGTTCTTGATGGCAATCTCTGGGCAATATTCCTCCTTAGCAGGATGGGGTTGGACTGGATGACCCTTGGAGTCTCTTAAAACTCAAATTTACAATCTCGCATCCCACGTCTTACTAGAAGGTGAAATAGTTCTGCTTGGAACACTGCTGTTTAAAAAAGATAGGGCTAGTGTTCTAAAAGAAAATGCCAGCTCCATCAAGAGCTCCCCGCTGACGATGGATTGAGGGACATTTTAAGACCATTTCCAAGAGTGATTGTGAGCCAGTTTGGTTGCTTTCCCTTGTGACTCAGAGCTGTCATTGGGACCTTAATGAGACAGGCGGCTTTGTTGAAGCAATCATCTCTCACACCTGAATTGAAATGGATTCACTTAAGCGTTATAGGTTTTCCATCAGGGAGCATTTAGCTCAACATTTCACACTGTGGTCTTCTCTGTGGCCAATGGAAGCAACTCAATCACCCAAACTGTGAGTGGACACTCAGTAGCATTATTGCAAGTTATTCCTATTGCCAAGCTATTGAAAAACTGTGCCCATTAGTGTGTAATGACCTATATACTGTATATACTTGAGTATAAGGCAACCCGAATATAAGCCGAGACACCTAATTTTACCACAAAACAACTGGGAAAACATTGACTCCAGTATAAGCAGAGGGTGATAAATTTCAGAAATAAAAATAGATACCAATAAAATTACATTAATAGAGGCATCAGTAGGTTAAATGTTTTTGAATATTTACATAAAGCTCAAATTTAAGATAAGACTGTCCAACTCTGATCAAATCATTAGTCTCATCTTCTTCAATGTAAATGAGCTTATGTATCCTTTTAATAATAATAGAGTAAAATAATACATGTAATAATAAACAGAGTAAAATAATAAATGCAATAATAATAATAATAACATCAGAGTGAAATAATAAATGTATTAATAATAATAAAAATAGAGTAAAATAAATGCAATAGTAGCAACAATAATAGGGAAAAATAATAAATGTAATAACACCAATAATAATAGAGAAAATGTACCATATATTCTCGAATATAAGCTGACCCAAATATAAGCCAACCAGGACCCTCACCCGAGTATAAGCCGAGGGGGGCTTTTTCAGCCTTAAAAAAAGGGCTGAAAAACTAGGCTTATACTCGAGTATATACAGTACCCGTATAAGAGTAAACCCAGTGGTGCCTGCTCGCTTGTATTTCAATAGGGATGAAGAATTCTCAAAGTCTTACTCCAAAGAACATGAAAGGCACTGCATACTAACTCAACCAGAGAAATCAGCCATAGCAGAGCACTTGATGAACCAGCCTGGACACAGGATATTATTTGAGAACACAGAAATGCTTGACCACTCCAACAACGATCATGTCAGACTACACAGAGAAGCCATTGAAATTCACAAGCATGTGGACAACTTCAACAGAAAGGAAGAAACCATGAAAATGAACAAAATCTGGCTACCAGTATTAAAAAACTCTAAAATCAAAACAGTAGATGGGAACCAACACTCTGAGGGCAGAGGGCAGCTAATGACTGTACAAGAGACAAAACCTTTCCAATGCTAATTAGGGTGATTAACTGAAACATTAGCGCTGGCTTCCCAGTGACAAAGGACTCTTGTCACATCCTGGACTCTCCACAGATATATATTCTTTCCTTTCCTTACTTAGTTTATTCCATACCTCACAACCTCTGAGGATGCCTGCCATAGATGTGGGAGAAACGTCAAGAGAGAATACTTCTGGAACATGGCCACACAGCCCGAAAGACATACAACAACCCTCTTACTCCACATTTAGATGGAACTGGCCAAGGTGTTGAACCATCTTCCCAAAACTTCTTCAATACCCTGGATAACTTCTTTTAAGTTTGGATTCAATCCCAAAACAGATTTGCAACATTATTCATCCAGAATCTATGCGTGGTTACTAAGAATGGCCTGCTGAACTCAGTGGGATTTGTAGACACACACTGGATTATGAGAAGCAAGGACATGCGGAAGTCCCATGCTAAATCCTGATAACAGGGGAATAATTCCCAAGTTCTATCCCAGGTACAGGACAAATAGATGGATCCAATCCAAGGTGTTGAATCCCAACCATCCTGGATTTAGATGAACTATCCAAAGTGCTGAAATGTTTCAGAACCTTGGATAGCTCCATTGATGATCTAAAACAAAGATGGGCAACCTTTTGCATTTGGTGTGTCAAAATTCACCAAAAAACCTAGCATGACTTGGGTGGTGTGTCACTTCGAGAAAAGGACCATAATTTCACAATATATACAGTTTAAATAACAAAAATATATAATTGTAATATATAACTGTATTTAATAAATCAAAAACTATTCACTACTATTATTTCCATGTACAACAATCTATGGTACCTCTTGCAATTTCCATGCTGATTTCTCTGTATTCTAGTTTCAATGTAGTCATGAATAATGAATAATATAATAATAATATAATAGTAATAATATAATAATATACTACAAAAATAATAGAATAATAATCCTCTCTCTCTATCTATCTATCTATCTATCTATCTATCTATCTATCTATCTATATATCTATATATATATATATATATATATATATATATATATATATATATATATGTAATGTGCATAATTCCTATGGAGTAAACAACAAAACCACTGGACCAAATCACACCAAATTTGGCCACGAAAGACATAGTCATCCAATCAATCTGCATGCGGCAGCGTGCCAACAAAAATGGCTAGGCGTGTCAGTGCTGACACGCGTGTCAGAGGTTGGCCATCACTGGTCTAAAATGTGGCGTAGATTCAACATTAGGGACTAAACTTTGGAGTGGATTCAAAACAATAAATCTCCACTACACTGGCATTTCTCATGCTTTTTGAAGTGCCGTTGTATGCCAGGGGCCAGGGTCATCTTTGTGCCCATTGGGTACAATTGTGTCTTTCCTGGAAAATATCAAGGAGTGAAAGCAATGGGACCATGACTTTGAATAACACTGCTTTATTTATTTATTTATTTATTTATTTATTTACAGTATTTATATTCTGCCCTTCTTTCTCACCCCGAAGGGGACTCAGGGCGCATCACATTATATACATATAGGGCAAACATTCAATGCCCATAAACACATCAAACAGAGACAGAGACAGACGCAGAGGCAATTTAACCTTTTCCTGAGGGGATGTTCAATTCTGGCCACAGGGGGGAGCAGCTGCTTCATCATCCACTGTGACAGCACTTCCTCATTCCACCGTTGTAAATTAGTTAAATTTGCCTCCCCACTTTATAAGTGGTACCTTATTTCCTACTTGATAGATGCAACTATCTTTCGGTTGCTAGGTCAGCAATGAGCAGGGGTATTTTTTTATTTTTTAATTGACAAGTGTTCACCCCACCACGAGCTGGCCTCGAACTCATGACCTCATGATCAGAGTGATTTATTGCAGCAGGCTGCTCACCAGCCTGCGCCACAGCCCGGTAAAGAGATACACACAATGCACTGAGTACGTTGATAGGTAAAAGAATATCACAGACCTATTGACATTCACTTCTAGAAAAGTGCTAGCAGCAAATGGCATTCATTCCTACAACAGTATGATACACTGAATAAACTGCCTTGTTCATTCCTAGAACAGAGTTAATACTGAAAAGCATTTGCTCTTAGAAGGGTATTATTCACAGAACATATCAGACAGCAGTCAGTACTAGAAATAGGACAATAGACCTTGGAAAACAGCAGTAGTCTTTTCTACACACAATAACAACTGTCCATGAGAATGACAACCTTGACGCTCAATGACATTGTAACACAGTCACAGCCCAATGTTGTTGCTTCTTGCTGAAAGGTAATGGGACTATTGAATTACATCTGCCAAGAAACATTAGGAATTTTGGAATTTGGCAAACATATCTCCACATACAGTAGAGTCTCACTTATCCAACATTCTGGATTATCCAACACATTTTTGTAGTCAACGTTTTCAATACATCGTGACATTTTGGTGCTAAATTCGTAAATGCAGTAATTACTACATAGCATTACTTGTATTGAACTACTTTTTCTGTCAAATTTGTTGTATAACATGATGTTTTGGTGCTTAATTTGTAAAATCATAACTTAATTTGGTGTTTAATAGGCTCCTCCTTAATCTCTCCTTGTTATCCAACATATTCGCTTATCCAACGTTCTGCCGGCCTGTTTATGTTGGATAAGTGAGACTCTACTGTATATATATCCACATACAGTAGAGTCTCACTTATCCAACACTCGCTTATCCAACATTCTGGATTATCCAACGCATTTTTGTAGTCAATGTTTTCAATACATCGTGATATTTTGGTGCTAAATTCGTAAATACAGTAATTACTACATAGCATTACTACGTATTGAACTACTTTTTCTGTCAAATTTGTTGTAAAACATGATGTTTTGATGCTTAATTTGTAAAATCATAACCTAATTTAATGTTTAATAGGCTTTTCCTTAATCCCTCCTTATTATCCAACATATTCGCTTTGATGCTTAATTTGATGTTTTGATGCTTAATTTGTAAAATCATAACCTAATTTAATGTTTAATAGGCTTCTCCTTAATCTCTCCTTATTATCCAACATATTCGCTTATCCAAGCTTCTGCCGGCCCGTTTACATTGGATAAGCGAGACTCTACTGTACATACATACAATAAACATACAATGACCCCCACAACCAATATGGGATTGAATCTCTCCCACAACATTCATGTCAAAGAAATGTCTGCAGGAAAGAGTAAGAGTGGAAATTATTGCTTCCATCAAGTTTTAAGACAACAAAAGAGGTGTGTGGGGCAGGGGGGTTGTAATTAATTACATCTCGAAACATTTTACTTATTGAATCCGTGAATCTGTGGTTGTAGGGTCAGCCGATGATAGATTAGCAGAGACCCGAGTCTCATGGATGGCTCTGGTGCCGGAGAGCTCATTACGGGAGATGTCAGGGCATGTAAATCACTGGAAACAAATACAGACATCCATCAAAGATGGGCAAATAACGATTGCAGGCAGCAGAGTGGAGCCGGATTACTATGCAAAATTTATTCTCCATGATTAAAAAGTGGGGAAAGAGAGGACTCCAAAAACAATTGTCCTTTAAACCAATGCAGGCTGCATGTGGTTTGATGGAAATACCTGCTCTACAAATATCATGCATTTACACGAAGAGAGAGAGAGAGAGGATATGGCAGCAATCCCAGTGTGGTTCTTTGGGTATTTCTCTCCTATTCAAGGGAGAACCGTTTTTCTAATATGTGGTCAGTGTGAGATAAATAAGAATAAAGAGAGAAACCAGACGTTTGTTACCAACCTGATTGGCTCAGAGGGAAGAGAAGCCGCTATTGGTGTTTGGCAGAGCCTTGCTTTTTTGAAAGCGCTGCTCCAAAGGGTTTAGGGGGCAAACACATGCCAAACCCAATTGGGGAAAAAAGGAGAAAGAGGAGGATAACCACACGTCGCATGAAAAACGACAACGTTTACGACACCCTGATGCAAGGCAAGACTTGAAACTTGTTTGATGTGACAACAGATTTAGCATTAGCTGCTTCCTACACAGATACATTGGACCACAGAGAAGCGTCAATAATTGCAAACATGCCACTTGTTTGGTTCTGCGAAAGCATAGTCGCTGTTCAGTTCAAGTCAGTGGATTCTGGGATTGTTAATCCTCACTATTGAAAAAAAAATCACAACCTTTAACCACTGATCAATATAATTATTGTTGTTTTTCGTTGCTTGCTTGCTTTGTTTTGAAGCAATGGAAGATGCCTGTATGTCATCAGTTCCATGAAACTGCAAATTGAAATGTAGCCATCATTTCTATAGTTCTGCAGTTGGTTTGAGGCCATCATTATATAGTTTGCAATTAGAATGAAACCACAAATTTCACGGTTCTGCAGTTGTATTGAAACCATCAATATCATGAGCCTGCCATTGGATTGAGGTCATTGATCCTGTAGATCTGCAGTTGTGATTTCAACTCTGCAAGACTATGGGTTCGGGATCCCGGCGTGCCTTGTTCCAAACTTTAATAAATTTTCATTACATAGTTTGATGTTTTGTAGCTGTTTCCTGGTCCGCCTCTCATGGGTGTATGAAGAAAAGGAACATGGGCAGAGTCTGAGTTGATGGGTACTATTGAGTGTATTCCTGCCAGACCAGAGTGAGACAATGGGCTTGAACGGGTGAACCATGGGTGGCAATAGGTGTTGGTCTGTTATAATGGGTTCCCAGGAAGAAGGCAAGGCAGAGTGTTTGTGACTTCTGGGTCTCAGCTTATTGTTAGGTGCATGGATGCATTTTAGGGGATTATGCCTCCTGCCTAAAGGGGTGAGGAGATTTGCCCTAATAGTTGTGTACGTGCTTGTGTAAATGGCATTGATTTGAGTTGAAGATTGCCTGCTGAGGTTAGATGAACTGGGTTTCTGAGGGAAAGGTCACCAAGGGACTACATGTTTGAGACCCTCCTTAGAACTCCTGGATTTGCAGGTATTGGGGTATTGCCCAAGGTTTTGATAATGAATTAGAAGTCATTGGTTCCATGGGTCTCCAGTTGGATTGAAGGCATAGTTGCTATGGATCTGAAGTTGGGCTGAGGCCATCGACTTGATGCATCTGCAGTTGGAGTGTGGCCATTGGCTCCATGGGTCTGCAATTGGTTTGGGGACATCGTTTCTATGGATCTGAAGTTAAGTTGAGGTCATTGACTACATACATCTGCTGTTGAAGTGAGGCCATTGGTTCCATGGGTCTGCAGTTGGACTGAGGGCATCATTTCTATGGATCTAAAGTTGAATTGAAGCCATTGACTCCATGCATCTGCAGTTGGAGTGAGACCATTGGTTCCATGGGTCTGCAGTTGGACTGAGGGCATCATTTCTATGGATCTAAAGTTGAATTGAAGCCATTGACTCCATGCATCTGCAGTTGGAGTGAGACCATTGGTTCCATGGGTCTGCAGTTGGACTGAGGGCATCATTTCTATGGATCTAAAGTTGAATTGAAGCCATTGACTCCATGCATCCGCAGTTAAAGTGAGACCATTGGTTCCATGGGTCTGCAGTTGGACTGAGGGCATCATTTCTATGGATCTAAAGTTGAATTGAAGCCATTGACTCCATGCATCTGCAGTTAAAGTGAGACCATTGGTTCCATGGGTCTGCAGTTGGACTGAGGGCATCATTTCTATGGATCTAAAGTTGAATTGAAGCCATTGACTCCATGCATCTGCAGTTGGAGTGAGACCATTGGTTCCATGGGTCTGCAGTTGGACTGAGGGCATCATTTCTATGGATCTAAAGTTGAATTGAAGCCATTGACTCCATGCATCTGCAGTTGGAGTGAGACCATTGGTTCCATGGGTCTGCAGTTGGACTGAGGGCATCATTTCTATGGATCTAAAGTTGAATCGAAGCCATTGACTCCATGCATCTGCAGTTGGAGTGAGACCATTGGTTCCATGGGTCTGCAGTTGGACTGAGGGCATCATTTCTATGGATCTAAAGTTGAATTGAAGCCATTGACTCCATGCATCCGCAGTTAAAGTGAGACCATTGGTTCCATGGGTCTGCAGTTGGACTGAGGGCATCATTTCTATGGATCTAAAGTTGAATCGAAGCCATTGACTCCATGCATCTGCAGTTGGAGTGAGACCATTGGTTCCATGGGTCTGCAGTTGGACTGAGGGCATCATTTCTATGGATCTAAAGTTGAATTGAAGCCATTGACTCCATGCATCCGCAGTTAAAGTGAGACCATTGGTTCCATGGGTCTGCAGTTGGACTGAGGGCATCATTTCTATGGATCTAAAGTTGAATCGAAGCCATTGACTCCATGCATCTGCAGTTGGAGTGAGACCATTGGTTCCATGGGTCTGCAGTTGGACTGAGGGCATCATTTCTATGGATCTAAAGTTGAATTGAAGCCATTGACTCTGCAGTGAGGCCATTGGTTCCATGGGTCTGCTACTGGATTGAGGATATTAGTTCCATTGGTCTGCAGTTGTATTAAAGTTATAGATTCCATATGCATAAACTATTCAGGCATATTGTCGCACCTCAGATTAGTTTCACCTTGCTGAACACACCAGGCTGTGCACAGGTTGAAGACTTTGTGGTTTATTAGGAAACAGGAAATAAATAGTTCTTAAAAGGCAAAAGTAAAGATCCAAAAGATTGTTGCAAAACCAAGGCTATAAAGATTAATCCAAGAAAACATGAGGCATAAAACAAGGTTCCATGAATACATGACAAAGTCCCATAACTTGAATACACAAGGCTGCAAGGTAATCCAGGAAAGCAAGAGCTTGCTTCTACACTCAAAACAAGATGTTGCTTTTGACAAAGGTTTCTCCCTCAGCACATCCTTTAATACTCTCTGCACAGCATGAATGCATTTCTTTGCCCTCTGACCTCTTTCTCTTTCTCTTTCTTGTTTGCTATTCTGACACTCCTGTGAACCTGAAATTCCAAACAGCCAGCTCGATCCAGAGATTCTGTTTCGTCAAGGCCAGACAGCTCATTAACAGCAGCCTCTGTCTGCATGTTATCTAACCGGGAGCTATCCTCCCTTTGCACCTGGATAGCTTCGGTATCATCTTCAGTATCAACAACACCATTCCCTGCCGTGGGAATGTCTCCCTGCTCCTTATCTCTCACAGCAGGCACACTCTGAACCTGAATCCCATCAACTTGAACATCTGGGACCTGAATCCCACAATCCCCATCAGAGTCATCTTGAACCTGAATCCCATCAACTTGAATATCTGGAACCTGGATCCCATAATTCCCATCAGAGTCATCTTGAACCTGAATCCCATCAACTTGAACATCTGGAACCTGGATCCCATAATCCCCATCAGAGTCATCTTGAACCTGAATCCCATCAACTTGAACATCTGGAACCTGGATCCCACAATCCCCATCAGAGTAATCTTGAACCTGAATCCCATCAACTTGAACATCTGGAACCTGGATCCCATAATTCCCATCAGAGTCATCTTGAACCTGAATCCCATCAACTTGAACATCTGGAACCTGGATCCCATAATCCCCATCAGAGTCATCTTGAACCTGAATCCCATCAACTTGAATATCTGGAACCTGGATCCCACAATCCCCATCAGAGTCATCTTGAACCTGAATCCCATCAACTTGAACATCTGGAACCTGGATCCCATAATCCCCATCAGAGTCATCTTGAACCTGAATCCCATCAACTTGAACATCTGGAACCTGGATCCCATAATCCCCATCAGAGTCATCTTGAACCTGAATCCCATCAACTTGAACATCTGGAACCTGGATCCCACAATCCCCATCAGAGTAATCTTGAACCTGAATCCCATCAACTTGAACATCTGGAACCTGGATCCCATAATCCCCATCAGAGTAATCTTGAACCTGAATCCCATCAACTTGAACATCTGGAACCTGGATCCCACAATCCCCATCAGAGTCATCTTGAACCTGAAGCCCATCAACTTGAACATCTGGAACCTGGATCCCACAATCCCCATCAGAGTCATCTTGAACCTGAAGCCCATCAACTTGAACATCTGGAACCTGGATCCCACAATCCCCATCAGAGTCATCTTGAACCTGAATCCCATCAACTTGAACATCTGGAACCTGAATCCCACAATCCCTATCAGAGTCACTCTGAGACTCCAGCTGAGTCACAACACATGCTCCTTGCATCATATTCTTCCCAAGTTCTCTGTCGGTTCAAAGTAGTCACGTAATATGTTTGGTTCTTGGGATACAAAAAACTCAAAGTGTGTGTGTGTTTCCCCCACATCAGTGTTAGAAATATAACAAGACTGCCTTTTGTGAGCCTTGGGCAGGAAAGCTGTGGCAAGCTTAGCTAGATGCAAATGATGTTAATATAACAGCAGGGAGAGGCGAGTCTCTCGACGTCTTAATTCTGCCTCCTGAGCCCTCTCTGTTTCCCTTGCTGATATCCTGGAAGGAATGTGTAGGCGCTGGCTTTATCTAATCTCCTAATTTCCCTGTCAGGATCCAGCTTTCAGAATGATTGCCCGTAGTTCTGCGAAATGAGTCCACGGGAAGGAAACTAATACTATTATAAATCTCCCCGACGGAAGCAGAGAGGCAATAGGAAAATCAACTAGGAGTAAATAACAGCAGAGGGATATGCATCCTGTTTACCCCATTGCCATAAACTCTGTTGGCGGAAGGGAGAGTGATGGCGAAATAATATCTGGGGGAAAGGAGGAAAAGAGAACTTCTCGGGGTTGGGGGAAGAGCAACAAGAATATCAAAATAAAATCAATATACAGTAGAGTCTCACTTATCCAACGTTCTGGATTATCCAACGCATTTTTGTAGTCAATGTTTTCAATACATCGTGATATTTTGGTGCTAAATTTGTAAATAAAGTAATTACCACATAGCATTACTGCGTATTGAACTACTTTTTCTGTCAAATTTGTTGTAAAACATGATGTTTTGGTGCTTAATTTGTAAAATCATAACCTAAATTAATGTTTAATAGGCTTTTCCTTAATCCCTCCTTATTATCCAACATATTCGCTTATCCAACGTTCTGCCGGCCAGTTTATGTTGGATAAGTGAGACTCTACTGTATGAGTCTCCACTGTCAGATAATCTGGGATAAACAGATAATCTGGGATCAGATCCTGGCATATAGGGGCAGTGTGGAAAGGGCCCACATTACAGTAGAGTCTCACTTATCCAACATAAACGGGCCGGCAGAACGTTGGATAAGCGAATATGTTGGATAATAAGGAGAGATTAAAAAAAGCCTATTAAACATCAAAATAGGTTATGATTTTACAAATTAAGCACCAAAACATCATGTTATACAACAAATTGGACAGAAAAAGTAGTTCAATACGCAGTAATGTTATGTTGTAATTACTGTATTTACAAAATTAGCACCAAAATATCACGTTATATTGAAAACATTGACTACAAAAATGCGTTGGATAATCCAGAACGTTGGATAAGCGAGTGTTGGATAAGGGAGACTCTACTGTACCTGGTTTGAACTGGATTTTATGAGTCTACACTGCCATATAATCATGTTCAAAGCAGATAATCTGGATTTTATATGGCAGTGTAGAAGGGGCTGTAGACATCTAGCCACTGTGATATAAAACCCAGATTATCTGCTTTGAACTGGATTATAGGGAGCCCCTGGTGGCACAGCATATTAAAATGCTGAGCTGCTGAACTTGCTGACCGAAAGGTCACTAGTTCGAATCTGGGGAGTGAGCACCTGCTGTTAGCCCCAGCTTCTGTCAACCTTCTGTCAGCCACTAACTACAGACCCACATACAATGTGCTTGCTCTTCTTTGCCGTCCTGAAAGCAAGGCCCACCTGATCTCCTTTGGCTCGAATGGCATTTGGGATGCGGCCCACAGGCGACTTATCGAGCCCCCGATCTGACAGCCGACCCGTCAGCCGAGGCGGCACGATTCCAATCTGCCATGGCAGCCCGACTTAAATCTTTATCTGCTCTCAGCAAATCCCGAGCGCTGAGTGTGCAGAGACGTTATATTAGATTATTAAATCAATGACACTCCGGTTATTAGTCACACTTGTCCGCATTACCTGACACCGTAATGATCTTCTATTTTTACTCTGCTCCTGATAATGTCCCAGGAGCCCGGGAATTATGACCAGAAAATTAATTTCTTTGCATTTGGACAAGAAATAGCATCGGAGGAAATCATCCCACGTCGAAGCCATAAATCCTGATGGAATTGTTTTGAGAGAGAGGAAGGGCCTCTCAGCATGTTCTTGGGACCCACTGACATGAGACCAACAAAGCAACGGCGGTGTTCTGTTGCTTTTTTCCATCAACTAATACTCAAAGTGCATCTACACCGTAGAATTAATGCAGATTGACACCACTTTAAGTGCCATGGCTCAATGATATGAAATCCTGGGAGTTGTACATGTACCTAGTCTTTTGCCTTTTCTGCCAAACTAGCTGTGCCCGGCCACGCGTTGCTGTGGCCAAGTATGGTGGTATGGGAAATAAAGTATTGAGGAATTGGTGGTAGTTAAGGTAAAGTGTAAAGGTTTTCCCCTGACGTTAAGTCCATTATAAATGGGTTATATAGCTGTGTGGAAGGGCCTTGAGTCTACACTGCCATATAATCCAGTTAAAATCAGATAATCTGTATTTTATAGGCAGTGTGGAAGAGGCCTAAGTGAGGCCTAACTCTGCCTGTCCCCTGGGCTGAGTGGGTTGCTAGGAGACCAAGTGGGTGGTCTAGCCTTCTAACTGGCATCAACTGGATAAAAACAATCATTCCTCTCCTTCTAATTAGGACTTTATTTTTCTTTTCTTTTTGTTGTATGAACGTAGAGGCATGGATGAGGGGTTGTGCTGCCAAGTTTAGTGTTTCTGGGATGTGTAGTTTTGTTGTTTTGTCCTAGGCTGAAATTTCATTACCCTTTTATATATATACCCTGTTTCCCCTAAAATAAGACATCCCCAGAAAATAAGACCTAGTAGAGGTTTTGCTGAATTGCTAAATATAAGACCTCCCCCGAAAGTAAGACCTAGCAAAGTTTTTGTTTCTAAGCATGCCCAACGAACAGAACACCTGAGCATGCAGGATCGGTAAATGTACCTACCATAGAGTATTGTACATGGAAATAATGGTAGTAACAAGAAATTCTTGATAGGATTCACAGTTTGTCTGGTTATGCTGGTTTATGATGACAACTACTGTACAGTATATAATAAATGTTCATTTTTTTGTTCAACAATAAATGTGAATTCTTCTTCATGGAAAAATAAGACATCCCCTGAAAATAAGACCTAGAGCATCTTTGGGAGCAAAAATTAATATAAGACACTATCTTATTTTCGGGGAAACACGGTAGATAGTGCCAGTGTCCAACCCAACTACAAATCCCATAATCCAATAGCAATTGTCTCCTGTGCCATAGCAACATGCTATGCTAATTTTATATATATATATATATATATATATATATATATATATATATATACAATAATTTATAAATATATAATATATTGTATATACAGGGGAGTCTCACTTATCCAACACTCGCTTATCCAACGTTCTGGATTATCCAACGCATTTTTGTAGTCAATGTTTTCAATACATCGTGATATTTTGGTGCTAAATTCGTAAATACAGTAATTGCTACATAGCAGTAACACGTATTGAACTACTTTTTCTGTCAAATTTGTTGTATAACATGATGTTTTGGTGCTTAATTTGTAAAATCATAACCTAATTTGATGTTTAATAGGCTTTTCCTTAATGCCTCCTTATTATCCAACATATTCGCTTATCCAATGTTCTGCCTATCAGAGTATTTGCAGCGCAGCAGTAGTTGGATGGAAGCAGTGGAGCGCAGAACGAAGAGACTCAGAGATGTTGGTAAAACTATTTAAAAAGGTTTACTGTATGAAGCAATAATCAACACAAACAGACTTGCAGATGGCAGACGAACACAGGACTGTTCTGTTCTCCAACAGAACTTGACTCGAACTCTAGGCAGACAGAACTCAACTGAACTGACACAATCTTTATGCACAAACACTTGTGTCTGGATACTCCCTAGTTCCAGCCACACATCAAGGTCATCATAGCTTCTTGGCAATTAACTCTTTCCACATTATGGTACAATCTGAATGATGCAATCAGTTGCAATACCAGCATGACACAAATTGCATTTAGACACTATCAATACACAAATCCCACATTAACACTGCTGGCCCGTTTATGTTGGATAAGTGAGACTCTACTGTATATACATCTCTATATATAATAAACAATAATTTATAAATATATAATATACTAGCTGTGCTCTGCCACGCGTTGCTTTGGCCAATTGGAATTGCAGTGAGTAGACTCGCTGCTTGTAAGCCTGGGGGCAGGCGCAGATGGAGCGTTCCAGTTTTTGGGGTTTTTTAGGCCCCATGGAGGTTGGGGATGTCTAGTTTTGTTGTATGAACCTAGAGACGTGGATAATGGGTTCTGTTATCAAATTTTGAGGTTGGGGGGCCTATAGTTTTGTTGTTTTGCCCAGTGGAGCGATGCCATTCTCCTTTTATATATATATATTGTAAATACTTATAATATTGATAATATTATAATGCAATACAATATTATACTAATAATAATATAATATAATAATATTAATTATATATTATATATTAAATGTACTATTACTAATAATATTAACGTATAATGATACAGTACAATATAGTAATTTAATGCTTATATTGTGCTATGCTAATAATATATTGCATGTACATTTGATTTGTAAGCCGCTCTGAGTCCCCTTCGGGGTGAGAAGAGCGGAATATAAATGTAGTAAATAAATAAATAAATAAATAATTGAGCTATGGCACTAAAAGTGGTATCAAACTGCATTCATTCTTCAGTGTAGATGGATCCTTAGAGGCATAAGGATCTCATAACGACATCATGAAACATCCCATAGAATTTGGTCTTAAGCAAGCACTTGGCTTAATTGCAAAGCTGTTGTTTATTGTATACACAAAATTTACTAGGGACCATTACGAAGAAATTGGCCTGAACTGTTAGATTAAAAGGGGATTCATCAACGGCATTGATTTCCGTGCATCGTCTGAGATCCCTTAGTAATTAGCATTAGAGTCACGGCTTTGCTCTTCTGATCCCGATTTTAATTACATCGAAACCACTTGTTTGCACCCAAAAAAAAAAGAGTATATCTTTGTGTATGGGTTGAAAGGCTAAGTCAGCATGGAAGTGGCCTTTTGCCACTTTGGCAATCATTCCTGACCCTCATTTGGAAATGCTGAGAACTGGCAACAACAGAATGGGAAGACCTCCTTATTGCATCACTCTGGTAAAAGAAGCTCATCCATCCATCCTTACTAACACAAAGTGACTTCAACTGCCTAGGAAATGTATATGAAAGTGAGAAGATTGTAGGATAAGAGCACAAATCTAGACTGGGACTGGACATATCCATGAGGACAAGGGACTCGCTATTAGTATTGTTATTAAAATATTGGATTTTCCTCCCACATGATGGATTTGGCATGAATTCCAAAGTCAAATATGAAATTTTATTTTATTTTACATTCTATAGAGTTGCGCAATCCCAACAGTAACATTTTCGGGATTTTCACGCCACTTTGAGTCCCACCCATGGGAGAAAAGCAGGATAGAAATGAATAAATAATAATAATGATTTTCCCTCCCCGCCTTTTGCCTTATTTTCAGTGACCTTTCCAGAAGAGGAAGATAGACTAAATTTCCCAAAAGAGATTAACACATCTTTCATAAACATATCATCACAGAGAAACCAAACAGGAAATACATACCATATATACCCGAGTATAAGCCGACCCGAATATAAGCCGAGGCACCTAATTTTACCACAAAAACCTGGGGAAACTTATTGACTCGAGTATAAGCCGAGGGTGGAAAATGCAGCTTCCAACATAGTAACAGGCAGACATTCAATGCCTACATAAACAATGCAGAGCTAGATATAGATCTATAATTATATATACTAATTTCACATATGCATTTCCCCCTGAAACGTTTGCAAATCCTCTCTCTGTATATGTGCATTTCCCTCCTGCCGTATTTGCAAGCCCTATAGATTTGTGTTTATATCTATTTAGAAATCTGTGTGTGTGTGTGCATTTCCCCTGCAATATTTGCAAGCCCTACATATCTATATTCATATATATCTATCTAGACATCTCCCTATATATAGATACGTAATTATATCTGCATAGGATTTGCAAAGACTTGCAAACATATGAGGTGAAAATTCATATATGAAATAATGTATACACATAGATACAGATATACAGGTACATGGAAATCTCTAGATATCTATATGTTTATAGGATTTGCAAAGACTTGCAAACATATGAGGGGGAAACTCATATATAAAATTAATGTATATAGATAGATACAAATACTTAGGCACATAGGGATTGCAAAGGCTTGCAGGGGGAAATGCCTATATATCTGTAGCAGAGATTAACAAATATTTCAGGGGGAAATGCTTTTATAAGATTAATGGGTATATATATACATATATTCTTCTTCCTGGATTGCAAGGGCTTCTTTCCCTTTTCAAAATATTCCCTTGGTTAAGAGTGAGGGAGGCTTTGCAAAAGAAAACACACTGATAAAGGAGGAAAAGAGAGAAATAGATCACATATTGCAAGCAATAGCCTGCAGGCTCCGTTGCCGGCCTTGACCTTGACCCAATTATAAGCCGGGGGAGGCTTTTTCAGCTCATAAATAAGGGCTGAAAAACTCGGCTTATCTTCGAGTATATATGGTATGTTGTCGAAGGCTTTCATGGCCGGGATCACAGGTTGTGACCTCACAATCTCTGAGGATGCCTGCCATAGATGTGGGCGAAACATCAGGAGAGAATACTTCTGGAACATGGCCATACAGCCCGGAAAACATACAACAACCCAGGAAATTCATACTCACTAATCCCAGTCTGAAACCTTGCCTACGTGTATACTAAAAGCCCTTTAACAGAAAGAGTTTGTCCACAGTTTCAAAGCTCTAACACTCATCTTCCCCAAGAAATCACTTATAAAACCCACATGGTTCACTTCATAACTCTTCGTGATCTCCACATACATGTTTAGTAATAAATATAACTGGATGTGATGAAATGGCTATCAGAGTGGATAAAATGCCATGTACTTTGCTGCATGCTCTATGTTCAATCCTTTGAGATTTCAAACTCTGTACCTGACATCCTTTCCATCCCGAAAGTAATAAACCTCTGTTCCTGGTGCCTTCAAACCCGGTTTGGGTCTTTCAGAAGTAGCAAAACACACTGTCGCACCTCAGAATAGTTCACCTTGCTGTAGACACCAGGCCGCACACAGTAGATAGTCTTTTGTAATTTTATTGAGCAAAAGCAGAATATATATAGTATCAAAACAGGAAGAAATATAGTTCCAAAAATAGTTGCAAAAACAGAGTCAATAAATCCAATAATCCATAGACAAGAAGCAATAGTCCATTCCCAAAGATACAATAATCCACTGGTTACAAGGATTCACAAACAGGAGAATTTCCAAAGCAGGAGTAGCATGAAGACATAGACCATTCACCCTGATGAAGCGAGAATATGGTTTGACAAAGATTTGCCTCCTAACACACTGTTTTTAAAAGCAACCCAAAAATCCATTTCTTTTCCCTTCAGTAGCCTCCCTTTTCCCAGCTAATCTAAGACTTCACCGTGGCATTCCTTTCCATTGTAAACGATCAGCCCGAGAGAGCAACAGGGCTTCAGACTCAGCCTGACCGTCAAGGCCAAACTCCTCATTACCATTATCTTGCACCTGAACCTGAGCCTGAGACAGATCAAGCTCATTATTTCCCATGGGAATGTTTCCTTGGTTCTCATCCGTGACAGGCTGCATTAGGAGTCCATCAACAGGCTGCACTTCTGAACCAGCCTGTGTCTGAATTCCATAATTCCCCATGGCATCATCTTGAAATTCATCTTGCATCCCATCATCTGACATCTGCATCTGTAAACCAAAATCCCCTTCCTCATCTTCACTCTGGCACTGCTGCTGAGTCACAACACACACCAGGTTCCGAATCTGCTTTTTTGCAGGTAAGCTGAAATCACTTGAATCTTGAACTCATATTTATATCGTGCATTTTGGCTTCCAAGGGAGACTCAAAGCAGCTATGTTTATCTCCCAAAACCCTTATGGTCCTATATGCACACAGAAAGTCCAAATATTTTCATTTTCCTATGCTGTCCTTCTCAAAAAGGGCTCCCCAACATTCTCCGCAGAGCTGAGTGCAAACTACTTTTGCAGAAAGTCAATGTCAAGTAATAGTTTGAGTGCTACACTAAGGTCAAGATTTCAAATCCCTCATTATGGACACTTAGGCAAGTCCCATTCTCTCAGCTTCAGAGGAAGGCAATGGCAACCCCACTCTGGACAAATCTTGCCAATAAAACCCCTTTATAGGTTGATTTCGAGTGGCCATGATCTGGAAACAATTCACAACAACCCAGTTTGGACTCAAAGTAAGTAGACAAAGCTGGAAAAGGAGAGAGGAACTGGGATATTTTTCAAGTACAGTAGAGTCTCACTTATCCAAGCTAAACGGGCTAGCCGAACCTTGGATAAGCGAATATCTTGGATAATAAGGATTAAGGAAAAGCCTATTAAACATCAAATTAGGTTATGATTTTACAAATTAAGCACCTAAACATAATGTTATACAACAAATTTGACATAAAAGATAGTTCAATACACAGTAATATTATGTTGTAATTACTGTATTTACGAATTTAGCACCAAAATATCACGATATATTGAAAACATTGACTACAAAAATGGCTTGGATAATCCAGAACCTTGGATAAGTGAGTCTTGGATAAGTGAGACTTTACTGTAGATGAAAAATTGGAAGAAAGTTAAGGGATTCATTGGGATTTCTTGTGCCAAATGGGAAGAGTTCAGACGCATGTATAAACGGATATGCTTGAATCTTGAACACATGCCCATCCTGCCAACATGTCCAATTATTCATAGAGCATCAAGCCTATTTTGGGAAGTGTTTTTGAGCTTCTGAAGGAGGTCGACAACGTTATAATTAGCTCCCGCAATTAACACTGCCGAAGGATTTGTTTCATCTCGCTGAGCAGCTGAGAAAGTGCGGAAGAAGATGTGCTTCCTTGCGAAAAATCTCACTTTCAAAACATATCTATAAATGTGTGTCTATGCTCATCTCTGAGCCTTCGGAGAGTAAGTTTCCAAAATGGAGAGCAAATATTGATATGCCACACGGTCATATTTATACAACATGGAAGTTATTTCTCTACTCCTGACTGCACCAGATTTCTACATTAACAGAAATCTTGGGTAAACAAAGACCCGCAAAAGCAAATCGGCACTTTCTTGAAACCTGCTACGTGCAGATATCATAGAATGATTCATTAACTCATGTGTTAGTTTCAGTTTTTTAAATGTTCTGCTGCTTTGTCTTTTGTTGATCCAGCTAGTCAAGTTCAATTGCTTCTCCACATTTGTGAGTTGAACTCTTGTGGATTTAATTAGTCTTCTTGGTCTGCACAACTTGAGACTGATAAGGAGCCGAAATTAAATAGGATAAGCCTCACTTTTTTGGATTTTTAGCATCTCACTTTCCGGGTGAGGTATAATTAATGATCAATTAGGATTGTTGTTGTTGAGCGCCTTCAAGCCTTTGTCTTCCTCTGAGGCTGAGAGAGTGGGACTCTCTCACGTATGTATATGTGTGTGTATGCGTGTGTGCTTCTGTTCTAGATCAGTCACCAGAGGCTGGCAGTTTAACTGATGATTTAGAAAGGACTGTGAGCTTTCCTGTGGCACAAAGTGATAGGCCTACAGAAGAGAAGGCTGAGAGGAGACATGATAGCCATGTGAGGAGAAGTCAGCGACAGCAAATAAGGAATCGAATGAAGAGCTGAGTGATAAGAAGGGTTTCCATGGGAACCCACCTGCAGCTACGGGGATCAACAAAAGTCTTCATTTACAAATAGATTGTGTCGTTCAGAGAGATTGTGAAAGAAATTCACGGGAAACAGAATGATTTCATGGGTGTCTATTATGTCATTTTATATTTAGTTTGTCATATTGTTTTAATTCATGGATTGTGTTTTAACCTATGTTGATGTTGGGCTCGTCCCCATGAAAGCCGCCTTGAGTCCCTTCGGGGAGATGGAGGCAGGATATAAAAATAAAGTTGTTGTTGTTATTATTATTATTATTATTATTATTATTATTATTATTATTACCTTAACGTCAATTCAGACAATGCTGCATAAGAGTGAGAAGCTAAGCCTGAGTTCTCTTGTTCCTGGTTCAAGTCAAGCTTTGATTTTGGATTTAATATATCCTGGAAGTTGGTCTTTGAGGTCCCTTTCCTTATCTACGGTCTTCTGAGGGCCTTATGAGATCATCTAGATGGCCTTTGAGGGTTCCTTTCCTTACCGAAGGTCTTATGAGACCATCTAGATGGTCTTTGGAGATCTCTTTGCTTACCTATGGTCTTATGAGATCGTCCAGATCAGGGGTCCCCAAACTGAGGTCATTTACCTGGCCTCTGTCCTAAACTTTGGACTTTGTTGTTTATTCATTCAGTCGTTTCCGACTCTTTGTGACCATAGGGTTGACCTAAGTCTGAAACGACTTGAAGGCACACAACAACAACAATCCTAATTTTGGACTATTTCATCCTAGTCCGGCCCCCCAGCAGTCTGAGGGACTGTGAATCGGCTCTCCGCTTAAAAAGTTTGAGGAGCCCTGCTCTAAACCTTTTTCAAAATAATCCTTTCTCACTTTTTTCATTGGGTTGAGAATCCCTGAAATGGAAACTGGCCAAGCGAAACACGAGCGATGAGCTTGTTACTTGGTTCCACCGGGACCCCGTTGGCCTTATGGGGAGGAAATTGATTTCACAGCACAGCAATCCAATGTCTCCTATAAATTTGGACCTATGTAATATGTCAGTTGTTTGCCAGAGGAAGAAGCATCTCGGGAAATGGCAGCATATTCACCCCATTTGCTGGCACAGTTAATGACTCGTGTGGGATTGTGGGCAACAAGCCTTTGGGACGGGTCACACACTGCATTATGCCACTGCATTTCACGGTGTATTAGTAACACTGATTGGTAATATCATGTGGTGGGAAATTGCGAGCGTCAGTGTGAGTCTTCAAGGAGGTTCTCCCCCTCCGCATATGCTCTGCTTTGAACATCTCTGTCCTACGTTTCCCAAAGAGTGATCTTGCCACGGTTGAACACTGCTGTCCATTTGACTCATCGGAAATTGCTTGTGCTTTTGTGGATCGTTACCCAATGGCACCCTCCTAAGGAATGGAAGAACAAGGACAAGGGTGTTTTTCAGACCAGCGAAACTTGGTGTGATGTGATTCCAGCATCCACAAGCACTGCAGGTTTGGAGCCCAGCGTGCCAAGCTCCAAAGACCAAATAAGACACAGACAGGTTGAAGGCAAAAGGAACAGAGAGAGAATGATTCTAGAACACCAAGTAAACATCACTTAATTCAAGTCCAGTGTCGCACCTCAGGTTAGCTTCACCTTGCTAAATACACCAGGCTGTACACAGGTTGAAGTCTTTTGTAGTTTTTTAGGAAATAGGAAACAAATAGTTCTTAAAAAGCAAAAGTAAAGTTCCAAAAGACTGTTGCAAAACAAGGCTTAAAAGAATAATCCAAGGAAGCATAAAGCATAAACAAGGTTCCTTTAATACATGACTAAGTTCCATGAACATGAATACACCAAGACTGCAAGATAATCCAGGAAACGAGAACTTGCTTCTGACTTGAGCGAGAAGTTGCTTTGACAAAGGTTTCTCTCTCAGCCCACCATTTTAATACCCTTGAAAGCATTTCTTTGGCCTCTGACCTCCCTCTTGTTTGCTATTCTAACACTCCTGCGAATCTTGAATTGCAAACGGCCAGCTCGATCTAAAGATTCCGTTTCGTCAAGGCCAGCCAGTTCGTTAGTGTTAGCGTCTGTCTGCATACTATCAGGGAGCTGTCCTCCTTTCCTGACTCCATTTGCACCTGGCTAGCTTCAGTATCATCAACATCATTCCCTGCCATGGGAAAGCCTCCCTGCTCCTCATCTTCTACAGCAGGAACACTCTGAACTTGAATCCCATAATTCTCATCAGTCATCTTGAACCTGAATCCCATAATCCCCATCAGAGTCACTCTGAGGCTCCAGCTGAGTCACAACACCCAGACCTGACCAAGAAGCCATGAGATCATGCCTCGGGCACCTGGGTTTCAAGGACTTTTCACAGAGTCTTTCTGAACACTTAATTAATCTATCCTTCAGTCCCTCTGTGGGGAGACCTAATCTGATATCGTGGGAAAACTTCCCATTGGCTGAAAGCTGATTACCATAAGAACTGGACTATTCCCCTGTTGCTAAGGAACAAACATTGGAATCCAAAACATCCTCCGTCTCATGTTCAACTGCCTGCTCTTCTCTCTGATCTAAGGCCTGCAATTCACGCCAAATCACACGTAGACTCCTCAGTGGGAAACCCATTATCCCCCTCATCCACTGAGAAATCCTTAACCTCTTGCTGCTGAGCCCCAACAATATGTGTTGCTGTTTTTATCTATGTATTTTAACAATATTGTACCCTGCTCTTCAACCACTTTTATTTATTTATTTATTTACGGTATTTATATTCCGCCCTTCTCACCCCAAAGGGGTCTCAGGGCGGATCACATTATATACATATAGGGCAAACATTCAATGCCCATAAACACATAGAACTGAGACAGGGACAGGAACTTCCGGGTGTGCGCGAATGGCGGAGAGTCAGGCACTTTAGGAGGTGCCGGTTCTGGCTGCAAAGATCGGGTAGAGCATGAGCTCCCTCCCCCTCACGGATAGAGTTGAGGGGGACAGCGAAACTGAGGTGCCAGCCGATGGTCCTGAGAGGGTCTTCTCCTCAAGAGGAGCCCCCAAAAGGATCCGGTAGATGGTCCATCAGTACGGCGGATCGCAGCGGAACGCAAGGGGAAACCCGCCACATCTCCAGCCGCGCGCGCGCCCACCAAGACGAGAAAGGAAAGGTAAAGAAACAGACAAATATATATAAATAAGAAAAGATTGTCGGAATTGGAGGGTAAGAAGGTCCCCTGGAAAGGAAGGGGGAAGGAAAGAGTGTGAAGGTGTCACGACCCAGGCTGCAGAGCACCAATAACCATACACAGAGGCCAGAATCTATCTAATATCTTTATTGAAGGAATATATAAAGTTAATAAAAACAAGTGTAGAAAATAGTCCAGAATTAGACCTTTCAGGAAAGGTCAGAATTGGTCCAAAAAAGCAATGTCCAATAAGAAATATTAAGGTCCAAAGTTGTAATCCAATAACCGAAACACTCACTTTGCCAAGCAAAGTGAGGGGAGATGACAAGGTCCTTTAGTCCATGAAACTTGAGCGAGGCTAGGAAATAACTTGATACTTGAAACAAGGCTTGAACGTGGAACAAGGTAACTAAGAACAAGAACAAGGTCCGTGGAATAACTTGATAAAATCCGTGGAACAAGGCAAGGATTGATCCTGGGAAACAAGGCAAAGTCCGTAGATAAACAAAGGCTGGGAAGCAAGGCGAAGGCTGGATAGCAAGGCAAGGCTTGAGCAGGAGCGAGGCTTGAATCGGAGCGCGCTGTCCAGACACAACTCGCTCCGTAGGCTGACGAATTGACTCCGCGAAGTTACTACGCGGGTAAAACACCTAAATAGAGTCTAACTTTCCCGCCGAAGCAGTTCTCTGGGAATCAGAACCGAAAGCTAAACTCTGAGACCAGATGTGAGACTCCCCAAAGATTCTCACGAGAAGCAGTCTTAATTGGCCACATTCTTAGCTGCAATCCTCGCACTCCTGCGCGAAGCTGATTCCAAACTTCTCTGTTGTTTACAAAACTCCCGGCGCAAGAACACGGGAGAAGTAGGCTCTGGGCTTGTTTGACATACTTCTGGGAGACAACTTTCTTGCAGGTGCAAGGTTCCCAGATCTGCCTGGGAAAGATCTGGCTGAGAAGAATCCAGTTCAGACTGGGAAGGTAAAAAACCCAAGTTTTCATCTTCATCAGGAATTACAATGTCCTGAGCAGGACTACAAGGCCCATGGGTCATCACACTATCCCCCTCCTCAAGGCCCCTCCCAAACTGGGGCCCTCTCCCCGAGGCGCGAGGTCGGGGTTTGGTGGGATAGGTCTGATGAAAGCGACGGGTTAGATCAGGAGCATGGACTGTGGAGGCGTCTTCCCAAGAGCGTTCCTCAGGGCCAAAACCCACCCAGTCAATGAGATATTGTAGGCGGCGGCGGTGAAAGCGAGAATCCAAAATGTCCTCAACCTCGAACTCCTCCTCCCCATTCATCAAAACAGGAGGGGGGGCCGGTTGGTCTGTATCAGGTCGCACACCATCCGCCGGAAGGAGCAGGGAACGGTGAAACACTGGGTGAATGCGCATTGAACGCGGAAGTTGGAGTTTGAAAGTCACGGGGTTAAGTTGCGCCACCACTGGATAGGGGCCAATGAAACGGGCATCTAACTTCCGGCAAGGGCGGTGGGAGGGCAGGAAGCGAGTGGACAGAAAAACCCGATCTCCTACCTTGATTTCGGGGCCCGGCTGGCGATGTTTGTCAGCGTGGCGTTTATAGTCCTCCTTGGCTTGGTCCAGTTGCTGTAGCAAAAGTTGTTGCACCGCTGTGAGTTCCTGCAGCCAATCCTCTGCTGCGGGAACTTCTGAAGTTTCAATGACAGGGGGGAAAAAACGTGGATGGAAGCCGTAGTTTGCAAAGAACGGCGTTTCTTTTGTAGAAGCTTGAACTCCATTGTTGTAGGCAAACTCAGACAGTGGTAACAGAGAAGCCCAATTGTCCTGTTGGTAGTTTACATAACAGCGAAGATACTGCTCCAAAGTGGCATTGGTGCGCTCCGTTTGCCCATCTGTTTGGGGATGATGAGCTGAAGATAAGCGAGAGTCTATGCCCAATAGTTTTTGTAGTGCCTTCCAGAAACGAGAGGTGAATTGAGATCCACGATCTGTGACTAAACTCTTGGGCAATCCATGTAGTCTGAAAACATGTTGAAGAAATAGATCCGCAGTTTCTTTGGCCGTGGGGAGGCCTTCGCAGGGAATGAAATGGGCTAACTTGGTGAAAAGGTCCACCACCACTAGGATCGTGGTGAATCCACAGGAAGGTGGTAGGTCAGTGATGAAATCCGCGGAAATTATTTCCCATGGGCGAGATGGGGTAGGAAGGGGGTGTAAAAGCCCTGAGGGCTTCTCCCTTCGTATCTTGGAGCGCTGGCATACTGGGCAGGTGTTGACATATTTTTCCACATCCTTGCGGATCTTGGGCCACCAAAAATCCCTTAGGATCAAATGCATAGTTTTAAATAGTCCGAAGTGTCCTGCTGGTTTGCAGTCATGACACAGACGAAGCGCTTTTTCCCTGCCCGGTCCGGGTGGGATATAAACATGATTTCTATAGCAGAGCAGCCCATCTTTAAGCGAAAAGGGAAAATGCAGACCTTGGCGAAGTTGGTCCTGCGCCCAGGCATCTGCTTGCTGACTAGCCCTGATTTCTTGAGCACAGATGGGTCCTGGAGTAGGGGAAGTTGAACCAATGGGGATGGATTTGGTGTTCCCCACCGTGAGCGTGGCAAAGTTCTCGGGTTGTAGCAGTTGGGATTCAAAGGTCTCCTTGCGTCCTGCAGCGTATTCCGGTTTACGTGACAGGGCGTCTGCTTGCTTGGTTTGGGCTGGGGTCACATAATGGATCTGGAAGTTGAAACGTTCAAAGAATAAAGCCCAACGTTGCTGCCTCTGATTTAGTTTGCGGGCAGTTCTTAGATGTTCTAGATTACGATGATCAGTGTGGACTTCAATGGGAAATTTGGCCCCTTCTAGCCAATGTCTCCAAGTTTCAAAGGCTGCCTTTATGGCCAGTAGTTCTTTTTCCCAAATGGTGTAATTTCTCTCTGGTGTGGTTAGTTGACGAGAGTAAAAGGCACAGGGATGGAGGTGATCTCCCACCGGTTGTAAGAGTACAGCCCCAATTGCCACATCAGAGGCGTCCGCTTGCACCACAAAAGGGGTTCCAGGATTTGGGTGCTGTAGAATTGGCTGGGAGGTGAATAGTTTCTTTAGTTGCTGGAACCCTTTCTCTGCTTGATCAGTCCAGCGGAAAGGCTGCTTTCCACGGATGCAGCTAGTGATGGGGTCGGACCAGCGGGCAAAATCTGGAATGAACTTGAGGTAATAGTTCGCGAACCCCAAGAAACGCTGCACCTCTTTCTTGTTAGTTGGCGCCCGCCATTCCAATACTGCTGAAACCTTGGCTGGATCCATGGAAAGCCCTAGAGGCGAGATGCGGTAACCAAGGAAATCTACCTCTTGTAGATCAAAGGCGCATTTTTCCAGCTTGGCATAAAGTCCATGTTCCCGCAATCGTTGTAACACCATTTTGACGTGGTTCTCATGTTCTGATTGTGATCTAGAAAACACCAAAAAATCGTCCAGGTAGATTATCAAGAACCTGTCTAGATAGTCCTGAAAAATGTCATTGACAAAATGCTGGAACGTTGCGGGGGCTCCGCATAAACCGAAATTCATAACTCGGGACTCGAATAATCCGAATTTGGTCTGGAAGGCGGTCTTCCACTCGTCCCCTTCCCTGATGCGAACTAAGTTGTAAGCCCCCCTAAGATCCAGCTTGGTGTAAACCTTGGCTCCTCGAAGCCGATCCAGTAGATCCGAGATTAAGGGCAGGGGATAGCTGTTCCGCTTGGTGATATTGTTCAATGCTCTGTAGTCCACCACCAAGCGTAGTTCCCCTGACTTCTTCTTCACAAACATCACTGGGGAGGCGGCTGGGGATTGAGAGGGTCTGATGAATCCCTTGCGAAGGTTTGTCTCTAGGAATTCCCTGAGAGCTTCTTGCTCTGGTTCAGTCAGGGAGTAGAGATGCCCTCGCGGGATCGGGGCCCCCTCCACCAAGTCAATGGCACAGTCATAAGGTCTATGTGGGGGTAATTTTTCGGCTTCTTTCTCATTGAATACATCCCAATACTCGGAGTACTTCTTTGGCAAGGTGATGATGGGCTCGGTGTCTGTGGCATGGCATACCTTGGCTACGAGGCAATGGTTTTGGCAGTACGGTGAAGCAAACTGCAGTTCTCTGTTGGACCAGGAGATGTTAGGGTCGTGGAGAGTCAGCCATGGAATTCCCAAAATCACAGGGAAATGGGGGACCTCGGTAACAAAGAAGGAAATCTCTTCCATATGTTCCCTTATCCACATCCTGGTGGGTTCCGACCACTGACTTACGGGGCCCGTCTTGAGGGGGCGGCCGTCTATGGCTTGCACCACACGGGCATTCTTGAAATCATGATATTGTAATCCCAGAGAGTCGGCATACTCTCTATCGATGAAATTGTTGGTAGCTCCAGAGTCTATCATGGCGTGGATCATGACGGGTCCCCTTTTTGCTGACCATAATGTGACCACGAGAAGGAACAGGACCCCGGTTGGCGGCTCTTGGATGGATTTTTTGACCGGGTTGGCGAGCCTCTCTACACCCGGTCGTTGGCTTCCCCCGCCGGCTGTGTGCCAGTCGGCTCAGACGCCTTCGTCTCCGTGGAGGACGCCGCCGCAAGACGGGCGGCAGGCTTCCCTTTGGCTGGGCACTCTCTGGCGAAGTGGCCCCCGTTCCCGCAGTACCAGCAGAGGTTTAAGCGTTGACGACGGGCCTTCTCGGCGGCATCTAGTCTGGGACGCACATTGCCCAACTGCATCGGCACCTCCTCGCCTCCTCTGGGGTATGGGGTTGGCGGTGGGGGTCTCCACACCGGACGTGGCTGAACGCTGGCGGGAGCGGGGGGTTTTGCCCCGGCTCTACTGCCCTGGCCTCGAACCCACTGTTTCCTGTTGGCAATCATGACTTCAGCCCGTAAACATTGATCAATGAGTGCCTCGAGGGTCTGGGGAGGATCCACCTTGGAGATTTCTTCCAGCATTTCAATGTTGAGACCCTCCCGGAATTGTCCCCTGAGGGCTACATCGTTCCAGCCGGTATTGTGGGCCAGCACTCGGAACTCGGCTATATACTGAGACATAGGTCTATCTCCTTGGAAAAGGCGACGGAGTTTGTGACCGGCTGCCTCCAAATTGTCCTCGATTCCCCAAGTCTCCTTGAGGTGGTCCAAGAAGTGTTGCGCTGATCTTAGGTGTGGAGAGGTTTGGTCGAACAGTGCCGTCGCCCAGCTGGCCGCTGGCCCGTCTAGAAGACTGTAAACCCATGCCACTTTGATGTCTTCTTGGGGAAACTCGGCAGCACGGGCCTCTAGATAAGCTTGACATTGGCGACGGAAGACATGAACCTTAGAAGCTTCTCCAGTAAACTTGGTTGGCAACGCCATGGCCGGAAGACGAATTCCGCGTTCCTTCAAACCCCTTATTTCTCCATCCTGTGCATTGAGCTTATCACGGATTCGGTCCACCTCATCCTTGTCGATGGTGTAGGTAATCGGCTGGCCGCTCGGCCCAGGTACGACTCCGGTAGACATTCTGGCCAAGGTTAATTGGTGCTTAGGGTGGCGGAGTCAAACTGTCACGACCCAGGCTGCAGAGCACCAATAACCATACACAGAGGCCAGAATCTATCTAATATCTTTATTGAAGGAATATATAAAGTTAATAAAAACAAGTGTAGAAAATAGTCCAGAATTAGACCTTTCAGGAAAGGTCAGAATTGGTCCAAAAAAGCAATGTCCAATAAGAAATATTAAGGTCCAAAGTTGTAATCCAATAACCGAAACACTCACTTTGCCAAGCAAAGTGAGGGGAGATGACAAGGTCCTTTAGTCCATGAAACTTGAGCGAGGCTAGGAAATAACTTGATACTTGAAACAAGGCTTGAACGTGGAACAAGGTAACTAAGAACAAGAACAAGGTCCGTGGAATAACTTGATAAAATCCGTGGAACAAGGCAAGGATTGATCCTGGGAAACAAGGCAAAGTCCGTAGATAAACAAAGGCTGGGAAGCAAGGCGAAGGCTGGATAGCAAGGCAAGGCTTGAGCAGGAGCGAGGCTTGAATCGGAGCGCGCTGTCCAGACACAACTCGCTCCGTAGGCTGACGAATTGACTCCGCGAAGTTACTACGCGGGTAAAACACCTAAATAGAGTCTAACTTTCCCGCCGAAGCAGTTCTCTGGGAATCAGAACCGAAAGCTAAACTCTGAGACCAGATGTGAGACTCCCCAAAGATTCTCACGAGAAGCAGTCTTAATTGGCCACATTCTTAGCTGCAATCCTCGCACTCCTGCGCGAAGCTGATTCCAAACTTCTCTGTTGTTTACAAAACTCCCGGCGCAAGAACACGGGAGAAGTAGGCTCTGGGCTTGTTTGACATACTTCTGGGAGACAACTTTCTTGCAGGTGCAAGGTTCCCAGATCTGCCTGGGAAAGATCTGGCTGAGAAGAATCCAGTTCAGACTGGGAAGGTAAAAAACCCAAGTTTTCATCTTCATCAGGAATTACAATGTCCTGAGCAGGACTACAAGGCCCATGGGTCATCACAGAAGGGTGAGGAGACGGAGAAAAAAAAAAAAACCGAACGGACAAAATAGGAGAGAGTAACCCGGAAGAGAGGAAAGGGAGCGCGAGCCTGACACAGAGGAACGACAAGGAAGGAAAGGAAAATAAAGGAAATAAAGGTAAAATCTCAATTGTAAAGGGAAGGAGCTAAGCTGGGAGTGCTTAAACATAACTAATACGTGGGACATTACTTAATACTTTATATCCGGGACCTATATTATTTGGATCACTGCACTAGTTAGGAAATCTAGATCATGGCATAACAACCCAGTGAGCCAAGAAGCCGCCGCCTCAAAAGAAGGGGAAGAGGTGGACGGAAGAAAAACACACAAAGGCAGAGTGAAGCCGTGGGAGGAACACAGAGGTTTGTTGAAGGGACCTGTAAGGCTAAAAGTAAAGAATAAACAAACCAGAGAAGGGGAAGATCTGACCTTGAGAGGAGCCTTGAGAAAGGAGGCTGTTTTGACTCCAGGAAAATAAGCAAACAGAGAACGGAGGGGGAAATAATCCTCCTGCTACCACAAGGGGATCTCGCGAGAACGGGGGACAGAGAAGGGAAAACGCTGACACAGGGAAAGTGAGATCGTGCCAAAAGTACCCCGCGAGAACAGAGAGAGAGCCAACAGGTGAAAAGCAAGATCAATCAATAAATAAGGAAGGAAAGCTGGTGAGAATAATTGGATTGACAAAGGAACGGAAGAAGGAGGCCAAAGAAGCAAAAGAAGGAGTTAGACAAAGGAGCCAGACGAAGAAGCAGTAGAGGTAAAAATTTGATTTACTAGGGAAGGGAAAGAAAATAAATAAATAAATAATAAATAAATAAACGAAGAAAGAGGCAATTAGGATATTGATATAAGGGCAAGGTAAGGGAATACCACGAGGGAGTAACAAATAAATAAACGAATAAATAAATTACAGGAGAGAGACAAAGAACTAAAGAAGAAGGAGCAGAGATAAAAGAAGGGAAAGAAGGAGAGAAGAAGAAATAAGAATAAAATGGCACACTACAAACCAAAGGGAGAAAAAGAAACAAAGGACTTGAAGACCCAACCTAGGAGATCATCCATACCGGAAGACATGAATCTCAGGGATATGATGAGAGACATGATGAAGGAGGTTTATAGAATGCAAGAGAAGCAGGATATACTTCAAAAGATGGTGCAAGAACAAATGTCAGATATGAGAAAGGAATGGAAGGAAGATCTAGGAGAAATGAAAAAAGAGATGAACCAAATCCAGGAAGATTTGAGAGAATTAAGGTCAGAGAAGAAGGAGTTAAGGAAAATTCAAGAAACCACGCAGAAGGAAATAAAAGAAATACATGAAAGAAATAGAAAAATGGAAAGGAAACAGGAAGAACTGGAAGCAAAAGAAATGGAGTTCCAGCTAAGGTTACGAAACATAGTGGAAGAACCAAGAGAAGATATAAGACTGACGGTGGTGGAGATACTCTCCAATCTCCTGGGATGTACAGAGAGAGAAATGGAAGAGCAGATGGATAGGACATACAGAGTAAATACAATATATGCAAAGAAAAACAAAACACCAAGAGATGTGATTGTACATCTGACAAGGAAAGTAATAAGAGACGAAATATTGAAAATAAACAACAGAAAACAAATCTACTTTAAAGAAAAAAAGGTAGCCATCTTAAAAGAACAACCAAGTTCGGTGATAAACAGAAGAAGAAAATATACCCCACTCACTGACGAATTAAAAAAGAGGAAAATAAAGTTTAAATGGGAAAGAGAAGAGGGGTTAATGGCGACATTTAGAGAACGGAAATACTGGATAACCACAGAAGAAGGTGCTAAAGAGTTCTTAAGAAAAATTAAATCAGAAAAGGGGAAGGATAGAGAAGAGGAGGAACATGAAAACAATGAAAGAGAGAAGAAAAAGAAGAGATTGCGAGAGTTCTCTCCGGATAAGGAAGAGATGGATCTGGGAAACTATAGATTAAATCTAAGAGGAAATACAGAAATAGCGAACCTGGACAGAGTAAAGGAAACACAGGAGGAAAGTATGGAAAGAGTGGAAGAAGAGGAAGAAAAAGAGGAGAAAGAAGAAGAAAATCAAAAAGAAGAAGGACAATGCTAAGTGAATTAAAAGTATATATTAATAATGTTAATGGCCTGAACTCACAATATAAGAGAAATAAAATCTTTGACACACTAAGCAAAAGAAACTGTCAAATTATTGCATTACAAGAGACACATATAGCACACAGACATGTAGCACATTTAGAAAATAAAAGGTTAGGTAATGCATTTTATGCCTCGGCAGCAGAGAAGAAAAGGGGCGTGGTGACGTATGTAAACAAAGAAATACCAGCAAACTTGGCCTTCAAAGACGGGGAAGGAAGATTCGTGGGCGTAAACATTACGATACAGAATGTGAAAACATTGATATGCAATATCTATGCGCCAAATGACTCAAAAAAGATATTTATAGACAAGCTACAAGAAAATATAAATAATCAGGAATTTGATCAACTAATGATTGTAGGAGACTACAATGGAGTAATAGACGGAAAAATGGACAGAAGTAAAGAAATGGGGAAGAAGAAAGACAAAACAAGCAATTCGGGTAATCTACCAAAACAAATGATAAATATGTTAAAAGATTTTAATCTGGTAGATGCTTGGAGAGAGAAAAATGAAAAGACGAGGGATTATACCTTCTATTCGTCCAGGCACAAAACCTGGTCCAGAATTGATATGGTTTGGACTTCAAAATCTCTAGTAACAAAAATAAATAAGATAAGGATTTTACCAAGATTGGATTCGGACCATTGCCCGATTGAACTAAAAATCTATAACTCAAAAAAAACAGTAAGGTGGAAACTGGATGACAATTTATTAAAAAAAGAAGAAGACATTGAAAAGAACAGAAAATTACTAACGGAGTATTTTAGACAAAACGATACATCAGAAGTACATCTGTACACAGTTTGGGAGGCCAGTAAGGCGGTAATGAGGGGGTACTTTATTCAACAAAAAGCACTAAAGAAAAAAAAGAGAAGGCAGGATTTCGAAAAAATAATGGAAAAAATCAGTAAAGAAGAGGAATTACTTAAGAAGGAGCCAAAGAATGAAAACGCTCAAAAGAATTTGCAATTACTACACAAGCAAAGAGAACACCTAGAGATGGAGGAAAGAGCAAACCAACTTAAATATATAAAACAAGATTATTTCCAAAATGCGAACAGGCCGGGAAGATGGTTGGCGAGGAGGTTACGAAAAAAAAGAGAAGCTACTGTGGTGACAAAATTAAAGGAGGCAGATAAGATATACACTCAAGAGGAAGAAATAAGGAACAATTTTGCAAAATTTTACAAAAAATTGTATCAGGACGAACAGATAAATAAAGAAAGGATAACAGAATATATAGGACAGTGTAACATACAAAGAATCTCAGAAGAACAGAGAGGAGAATTGAATAAAGAGATCACAGAAGGAGAGATAATAAAAGCTATAAAAAGTATGAAAACGAACAAAGCCCCAGGCCCAGATGGACTAACGGCGATCTATTACAAAACCTTCCAAAACGAGATAACCCCCTATTTGAAGAAAATTATGAACGAAATAAGACAACAAAAGAAAATGCCAAGCACATGGAAAGAAGCAAACATATGCCTAATACATAAAGAGAATTCGGACCCAGAAAATGTTAAAAATTACAGGCCGATATCATTATTAAACGTAGACTATAAAATATTTAGTAACGTGATTGCGGAAAGGTTCAAAAGATTCCTAAAAGACTGGGTAAAGGAAGATCAAACAGGCTTCTTGCCGGACAGACACCAAAAAGAAAATGTAAGAACAGTTATAGACTTGATAGAATATTATGAAATAAACAATCAGAAAGAGGTAATGCTTCTCGCGCTGGATGCGGAGAAAGCATTCGATAATGTCAATTGGAACTTCGTTAAGATGTTAATAAAAGAAATGGATATAGGATACTACTGCCAAAATATCATAGAAGCAATTTATGAAAAGCAAGAAACTAAGATAATTATAAATGGCCAAGAGACGAATAAAATAAAAATAGAAAAAGGTACCAGGCAGGGATGCCCACTATCCCCTCTAATATTTATACTAACACTAGAAATATTGCTGAATGAAATAAGAAAGGAAAAAGAACTAAAAGGAGCAACAATACAAGGAAAAGAATATAAAGTGAGGGCATATGCAGACGACCTAATCTGTATAATAGAGGAACCTCTTAAAAAATTAACAAAATGGATGGAAACAATCAATAAATTTGGTGAAGTAGCTGGATTCAAAATAAATATGGATAAGACAAAAGCAATCACAAAAAATATCACAAAGAAAAATCAGGAAAGAATAAAAGAAAAATGGAACATACAAGTATCAACAAAAATAAACTATCTGGGTATCATAATCACACCAAAAAATCTTCAACTGCTAGAAAACAATTATACGAAAAAGTGGAAAGAAATAAAAAAAGAACTGGAAGCATGGGGGAAACTAAATTTATCTTTACTAGGAAGAGTTGCAAGTGTGAAAATGAACATTCTACCAAAAATGATATTTCTCTTTCAGAATTTGCCAATAATAAGGAATCAAAAAATAATAAATGGATGGAAAAGAGATTTAATGAAGTATATATGGCAGGGGAAAAAAGCAAGAATAAATTATAAGAATATGATAGAAGAAAAAAATAAAGGAGGGCTAGCAATGGTGGACTTGAAATTATACTTTGAAGCAAGCGCTCTGGCGTGGTTTAGAGATTGGGCTAAAATGGAGAAAGACAAAATATTAACTCTGGAGGGGATAGGATTAAGATCAGGTTGGCATTCGTATATATGGTACGAAAAAGAAAAGAAAGAAAAAAATTTTGGAAACCATTTCGTAAGATCAGCGATTTTGAAGATATGGATGAAGTATAAGAGCAGGCTATGCAATAAAATTCCACTCTGGTTGTCACCACTTGAAGCGGTCCAGCGGAGAGAAATGGGATGGAGGCGGTGGCCGAGATATAAGGAACTAGTGGAAAAGAAGGAAGGAGAATGGAAATTGAAGTCACAACAAGAGATGCATAAAATAGATAAGAACATATCCTGGTTCCAGTACTGGCAAGTAAAAGAAAAATTCACAAAGGATAAAAGCTTTGGATTTGCAGAGGGGGAAACGTTTTGGGACAAAATAATGATATCAGGAAAGAAAATAATAGCCAAGATTTATAAAAAATTATTGGAGTGGGATACAGAAAGGGAAAATACAAAGAAATATCAAGAAAAATGGTCAAAAAACATAGGAAGAGAAATAAGGAAAGAGGAATGGGAGGAAATCTGGAGAAAGAAACTGAAATACACATGCGCAATTGACTTAAAGGAAAACTGGATAAAGATGGCTCACAGATGGTACTGGACGCCGAAGAAATTGGGGAAATGCTACAAAAACGTGAATACGAAATGTTGGAAATGCGGAGAAAGAGAAGGAACACTATTCCATATATGGTGGACATGCAAGGAAGCAGAAAAATACTGGGGGAAAATAAGAAAAAGATTACAAGAAATGCTAGAAATAAGAATTCCATTAAAACCAGAGATCTTTCTATTAGGAATAACGGATCAAAAATTTGGGAAAAATAAAGACAAACTACTTTTCCTAATGACTACAGCAGCTAGGATATGTTTCGCAAAGAGATGGAAAGAAAAACGAATCCCAGAAGAGGAAGAATGGATAATAAGAATTATGGAAATTAGAAATATGGATAGACTCACATATTTATTATCAAAAAATAAAGGAGAAGCAATAAGAGAGACAGATTGGAGTCAAATCACCAATTACTTAAATAAAGAATATGGAAAATAGAACAAGGAGAAAAGAATAAGGATAAAATCACCAACAAAAGGACAATATAATAGGACAGGAGGACGTAGAAGAAAGAGATGGAAAATTAAGTAAGGGATAAGACAAGACCCTCAAGGAAGATGATCGGAAGTCACTCAAGATTTTAATCTCTTTTTTTTTTTTTTTTTTTTCTCTTCCCCCGACTTCTCTCTCTTTTGGTGGGGTCTTTCCCTGCGGGCTCCCTATTGGTCTATCCCCATCACCACCCCTCCCCCCCCCACCCGAACCCTCAGTCTTGAGACCCAGTATAGAATTTTAACATGTATATAAAACTCAATAAAGATTATTTAAAAAAAAAAAAAAGAACTGAGACAGGGACAGACGCAGAGGCAATCTAACCTTCTCCTGAGGGGATGTTTGATTCTGGCCATGGGGGAGAAGCTGCTTCATCAACTGTGATGGCACTTCCTCATTCCAACCACTTTATAAGTGGTGCGGAGATGTGGGGTAGAGGAGGAATCTTTTTATTTATTATATTATTATTATAAATTATTATATTATATAATAATTTATAATTTATATTATAAATTATTATATTAACTATATATCCGCTGCCACCAATATAAATATGTTTTGTTTAACCGCTGCCACCAATTTGTGGAGAACTCAGGCAGAGGGGATTTTATCTTCTTTATTCTTCTTATTTACTTTAGATGGTATCGTAACTTAGTTTTGAATATATATGACAGAGACTTGGATATGGAAGAACAAAAAAAATAAGTTTATTTCAGGCACAGAGCTTAGTGGTTACAGCAACTTCTTTAGAGGCACTTAGATAATGGTTTCAAAGTTATGAACTGATCTCATTGGATCTAACTGGGATTACTTTCCCTTCCTACTCAGACTCTACAAATGAACCTAAACAAGTCACCTAACTTGCTTAATTTGACACCACTAGAGATCTGAGTTTCCCTGGTTTCCCTAACTTGGAACCAGTGTCTTCCCTGTGACTAAAAATCACAGACTAAACTGTTTTTTAAAACATTCCCTCCTTTTCCTTCAAACGGCGATTGGCTCCGCCCTCGTTACTATGGTAACCTGCCTCAGAATGCTGAGCTGGCTACCATCCCCCTCGCACTGGTAACTAATACTTACCCTTTTAAACATAGTCAAACATGACTTTTAAAACGCAATTAAACATGACATCTATAAATCAAAATGAAAACACACTTCTTTACAAGTGGTATCTTATTTCCTACTTGATAGGTGCAACTATCTTTCGGGTCAGCAACGAGCAGGGGCTATTTTTTATTTTTTTTAATTGACGGGTGCTCACCCCGCCACGGGCTGGCCTCGAACTCATGACCTCTTGGTCAGAGTGATTTATTGCAGCTGGCTGCTAACCAGCCTGCGCCACAGCCCCGCCCCTGCTCATCCTCATCCTCTGAGAAATCTCCAGCCTCTTGCTGCTGAGCCCCGACAATATGTGTCGCTGTTTTTATCTATGTATTTTTAATGATCAACCACTTCCCTGATTAATTACAGGATTATTCAGGAGATTTTTTTAAAAAAAATTATTTATGCTTTTCAAAATACATTAAAAGTAGGGGAACAATTTGAGAAGATAGAAAAAAGACTGAAGATAAAAAAATAAGATAAAAGGAAAAAGAGAAGAAAAAAAAAAGAAAAACAACAACAACAACAAAACCCCACACCCATACGGACCCTTCCAGATCCTCTGCACTGCGAGGCATATTTTCTTGACTTCCAAACATTTGACAGCAAATGCTCGCTTACATCTTTGAGCCAAAAAAGAATATTTTTAGATGTGTTTCATAAAAGTTTAAATTTCTCTTTTGCTAAGTGTTAATCTAGAATGCTCCAGTCTGTTCTATGTCTTGGCAGATTGCTCTGAGATATTGTCTGTGTTAATAAGTCCATGTTTCTAATGTCTAATAGCCTCAAAAGCCATTTTCCAATGGGGGGATTTCTTTTGTTTTCCGTAATTTTGCTAGACATATCCTAGCTGCCGTAACCATGTAATTAAAGAGCTTTTCCGCATTGAGGTCCATCTGAATATCGGTGATTCCTAATAGGAAATACTCCGGTTTCATATCAATTTTTTTTGCAATATTTTCACCATTTCTTTGTGGATTTCCTGCCAGAACTTTTTTATCTTCTTGCAACCCCACCACATGTGCATAAAGTCTCCTTTGTTTCTCCCACATTTCCAGCATTTCCCATCTCCCTTCCCTTTGCTGAATTTCAATAATCTTTCGGTGTAAGGATTATTCAGGAGATTGATAGGTCCAGAGAAGATTGCCGGCTTAATGCCCTGCTTTGGATGCAGAGGAGATCCAGGAGGGGATCTGCAAGCTTCCCGTGCTCTCTGGCATGTTCCCGATCCCTGTCTCCCTGACAAGTGCGGCTTCCTAATCCTTCTGAACCAAGATCCGGGCAATGTGTCGCATAATAATTACCGACGCTGCCTCCCTTCGGCATTAAATTCAAGCCCTGACCTTTCCCGACATAATGACTAACTCAACCTTTACATAATAATACATGTGATATTTGGAGAACATCGCGTAAGGTGCCATTTGGACTAATTGGATAGGAATAGATTTACAGAAGCAAATGAAGGCACCAATCAGGTGCTGCCTTCCTATCTACTTGATGTCATAATCGTCCTCTGTCTCGGCTCGCTGGCCTGTTGACTTTGCTGTCATCCTGGCCTGTTGAAAAGTGACGCTCAAATATTGGCATCAATGCGCAGTACTTATGCGCCTCCGATGCATGGGATCCTGGTATGGATCCAGTTGCAGAGAGGGCCGGACGAAAGTGTCCTCCCCCCAAATATGTGTCATTTGGGGTAATAGGGTAATGATGGATCTGTCATTGTAGGTTTCAAATCTGTAATGCAATGCACAATGCCGACCAAGCTCAGCACACCATTGGAGACGATCTTGGATTCGAAACTTGAATGAATCAGAGAGCCGAGCCCAAACTAATGAAATTAATTTCAGCAGGGAGAATGGTAAGGTACACTGAAATAGAAGAAATGAAAGCATTGTCCATGTGAAAGGGATTTAGGAGCCTTAGAAGACCACCAAGCCGAGTATGAGTCAAGAGTTGCACGCAGCAGCGAAAAAGGCAAATGTGATTCCAGAGTGCATCAATAGGAATATAGTGTCTTGGGAAGGCATTATATATAAATAGTCAGTTGAAAGGGATCTAGGATTCTAACTGGCCCCCAAGTTGAATATGAGTCAAGAGTGTCGTGCTGCAGCGAAAAAGGCCAATGCGATTCTATGCTGTGTCAATAGGAATATAGTGTCTAGGGAAGTACAGTAGAGTCTCACTTATCCAACATTCTGGATTATCCAACACATTTTTGTAGTCAATGTTTTCAATATATCATGATATTTTGGTGCTAAATTCGTAAATACAGTAATTACTACATAGCATTACTGTGTATTGAACTACTTTTTCTGTCAAATTTGTTGTATAACATGATGTTTTGGTGCTTAATTTGTAAAATCATAACCTAATTTGATGTTTAATAGGCTTTTCCTTAATGCCTCCTTATTATCCAACATATTCGCTTATCCAACATTCTGCCAGCCCGTTTATGTTGGATAAGTGAGACTCTACTGTATATCTAAGAGTGATGGGATCACGGCGACCAACAAAACAACAAAACTACAGGCCCCCCAACCTCGAAATTTGACAACACAACCCATCATCCACGCCTCTAGGTTGATACAACAAAAAGAAAAGAAAAATAAAGTCCTAATTAGAGAGAGAGGAATAATTGTTTTTATCCAATTGTTGCCAGTTAGAAGGCTAAGCTCCTCCAACTTGGTCTCCTAGCAACCCAATAAAAAATAATAAAAAACACTAAAAATAATTAAAAACACTAAAAAATTAATACAATAAAATACTATAATAACAGAATATAACTAAAAATAATACAAGAAAATAATAGAATATAATAAATAAAAAGATAACTTACAATAAAAATAATTTAAAAATACAAATGACGTCAAATAAAAATTACACAACAATTTTTAACCAATACCACCACCACTTTGCCACAGCAACGCGTGGCCGGGCACAGCTAGTATATATATATATATATAGAGAGAGAGAGAGAGAGAGAGAGAATTAATTGAAAGGGATCTAGGAGCCTTACTGGACCTCAAGCTGACCATGTCAAGACTGTCATGCTGCAGCTAATAAGGCCAATACAGTTCTAGACTGCATCAATGGGAATATAGTGTCTAAGGAAGTCACTGTATATAAATAGTCAATTGAAAGGAATCTAGGAATCTTAGTGGACCCCAAGACAAACGTTGAGTCAAGAGTGTCATACTGCAGCTAAAAAGGCCAATGTGATTCTAGGCTGCATCAATAGGAATATAGTGTTGAGGAAAGTCATTAGATAGACAGACAGACAGATAGATGGATGATATATTCCATTGAAAGGGATCTATGAGTCTTAGTGGACCCCAAGCCAAACATGAGCCAATAGTGTGATGTGGCGGCAAAAACGGCCAATGCAATTCTAGGCTGCATCAATAGGAATATAGAGTTGAGGAAAGTCATTAGATAAACAGACAGACAGACAGATAGATAGATATATTCCATTGAAAGGTATCTATGAGTCTTAGTGGACTCCAAGCCAAACATGAGCCAATAGTGTGATGTGGCAGCAAACACGGCCAATGCAATTCTAGTCTGCGTCAATAGGAATATAGTGTTGAGGAAAGTCATTAGATAGATAGACAGACAGACAGACAGACAGATAGATATATTCCATTGAAAGGGATCTATGAGTCTTAGTGGACCCCAAGCCAAACATGAGCCAATAGTGTGATGTGGCGGCAAAAATGGCCAATGCAATTCTAGGATGCATCAATAGGAATATAGTGTTGAGGGAAGTTGTTATATATAAATAGTCAATTGAAAGGGATTTATGAGTCTTAGTGGATCCCAAGCTGAACATGAGTCAAGAGTGTCATGCTGCAGCTAAAAAGTCCGATGTGATTCAAGGCTGCATCAATAGGAATATAGTGTTGAGGAAAGTCATTAGATAGACAGATAGATAGATAGAAGATAGATAGATAGATTCCATTGAAAGGGATCTATGAGTCTTAGTGGACCCCAAGCCAAACATGAGCCAATAGTGTGATGTGGCGGCAAAAACGGCCAATGCAATTCTAGGATGCATCAATAGGAATATAGTGTTGAGGGAAGTTATTATATATAAGTAGGCCATTGAAAGGGGTTTATGAGTCTTAGTGGACCCCAAGCTGAACATGAGTCAAGAGTGTCATGCTGCAGCTAAAAAGGCCGATGTGATTCTATGCTGCAATAATAGGAATATAGGGTCTGCATCAAGGGGAGTCATAGCCCTACTTTATTCTGCTTTGATCAGACCTTTTCACCTGGAATAATAACACTGTGTCCAGTTATGGGCAAAGCAATTCAAGAGACGGACAAGATGGAAAGTGACCAGAGAAGGAAAACTACAACTCCCAGGATTCCATGGATGTGAACGTGGCATCAAACGTCCTTCATGTCACTCCATCTCCTCAGTCTCGGTTTAATGAAACCCCTCGTCCTTTTCTTGCACGGAAGAACAGCATCCATCCTGACCGTTCAAGGAACGGCACAATTCGCTCTCGCGTCTTCAGTGGCGGAAATGCTCCCGGGGGATAAAAGGACCCAGCGAAGTGAATGGCTTTGCGAGAAAAGGGGGGGATAAAATAAATGTAAAACGCCGCTGCAGATGCGCAAATGATTATTTCATTATCTGGCCCGTGTAGAAGCGACAGATACAAATTGTTCCAATCATACAGTGATGAAAAAGTAATGAACAATGGCTTCCTGAATGAGCACAGGAAGAGCGTAATGAATTGCAGTTTAAATGAAATCAGGAGTCAATGGACTGGATCACAGACTGTCCTTCAAGAGGCAGGGATTCTGCCTTGAGGTTGATGTTGGGAGGGGAGAAGTGAGAGAAGAAGACACAGGCAATATGTACCGTATATACTCGAGTATAAGCCGACCCGAATATAAGCCGAGGCACCTAATTTTATCACAAAAAACTGGGATAACTTATCGACTCAAGTATAAGCCGAGGGTGGGAAATGCAGCAGTTATGGGTAAATTTCAAAATAAAAATAGATACCAATAAAATTTCATTAATCAAGGCATCAGTAGGTTAAATGTTTTTGAATAACCAGCTGCAATAAATCACCACTGACTGAGAAGTCATGAGTTCGAAGCCCGGGTCGAGTTAAGCCCCCGACCATTAAATAGCCTGGCTTGCTGTTGACCTATGCAGCCCCGAAAGACAGTTGCATCTGTCAAGTAGGAAATTTAGGTACGCTTTATCGGGAGGCTAATTTAACTAATTTACACCACCATAAAACTGCCAGCAACATGCCGGAAAAGGAATGGGGAAGTACAACCACTAGTGGATTTGCCTGATTGTTTCCTGTCTGGAATTCCCCCAATTTTTTTAGTGTTGTTCTTAATTTACTGTCCTGTAAATAGGAGGAAACCATGAAAATGAACAAAATCTGGCTACCAGTACAGTAAAGTCTCACTTATCCAACGTTCTGGATTATCCAACGCATTTTTGTAATCAATGTTTTCAATGCATTGTGATATTTTGGTGCTAAATTCGTAAATACAGTAATTACAGTAGAGTTTCACTTATCCAATGTAAACGGGCCGGCAGAATGTTGGATAAGCGATATGTTGGATAATAGGGAGAGATTAAGGAAAAGCTTATTAAACATTAAATTAGGCTATGATTTTACAAATTAAGCACCAAAAAATCATGTTATACAACAAATTTGACCAAAAAAAGTAGTTCAATAGGCAGTAATGCTATGTAGTAATTACTGTATTTATGAATTTAGCATCAAAATATCATGATATATTGAAAACATTGACTACAAAAATGCGTTGGATAATCCAGAACGTTGGATAAGCGAATGTTGGATAAGTGAGACTCTACTGTACTACATAGCATTAATGTGTAATGAACTACTTTTTCTGTCAAATGTGTTGTATAACATGATGTTTTGGTGCTTAATTTGTAAAATCATAACCTATTTTGATGTTTAATAGGCTTTTCCTTAATCCCTCCTTATTATCCAAGATATTCGCTTATCCAATGTTCTGCCGGCCCATTTATGTTGGATAAGTGAGACTCTACTGTATTAAAAAAAAACTCTAAAATCAGGACAGTAAATTAAAAAGAACAACACTCGGAAAATTGGAGAATTCTAGGCATGAAACAGTCAGGTAAGCAAACACTATAAAGGTACAAAACATACAAAGAGATGTGTATATTAGAGCATCTTGCAAAGGCCACAGAAATAGTCAGGCCTCTCTGAGTATAGAGCTATCTTCTTTCTATGTCAAAAAGATAAGCAAATACTATAAAGTTTCAAAACATAAATTGCACTATGTAATTTAGAACATCATGTACATACAATATTACCTGAGAGTTAACAACAGCCAGGCTTTGAAGCTGCAAGGCCATTCAGTACTAATCAAGGTGGCCAACTGCAACATTCACACCTGCCTCAGACAAGAGTTCTTTCTCCCACCCTGGACATTATCCCACAGATATATAAACCCCACTTGCCTCATTTCCAACAGACCTCCCAACCAATAAGGAGGCCAGTTATAGATGTGGGCAAAATGTCAGGACAGAATGCTTCTAGAACATGACCAGACAGCCCAGAGAAAGAAAGGCAGCAAAAAAGGAGGGAAATAATTCATAATTCTGCTTTCAAGGAAAAGGTCTTGGCTTTGGTGATAATTGCTCCTTGACTGCCACTTAGTGGCAGCCAGCAGGAAAAGAGATAAAGGCGATTTCTTTTTTAGTTCTCCCAATAATCCATCCAGGAGCCCCAATAACGCTGCTGAATTTGCTGATCAAAAGGTCGGTGGTTTGAATCCGGGGAGTGGGGTGAGCTCCCACTGTTAGCTGTAGCAAAATTGCCCAACGTAACAAACTTTAACTACTGATAAAGTTTCAGGGAGTTAAACTGGCATGATGTGAGTCATAGTTCACTCACATTCTTATGCATTTTGGACAATTAAAATGATTTTTTTCATATAACCCGGGCAACGCTGGATACCCAAGCTAGTAGCAATAATAATAGTAAATATAATGTTATGGTATGGAGGATTAATATCTAAAAATGTAGGTATGACGTGTCTTCATATCTTCAAAGCCCAAAGTTTTGCCTTCTTTTTTTAAAAAAAAAAATATTCAGAATTTTTAAAAGTAAAATACATACAGTAGAGTCTCACTTATCCAACATAAACGGGCCGTCAGAATGTTGGATAAGTGAATATGTTGGATAATAAGGAGGGATTAAGGAAAAGCCTATTAAACATCAAATTAGGTTATGATTTTACAAATTAAGCACCAAAACATCATGTTATACAACAAATTTGACAGAAAAAGTAATTCAATACACGGTAATGCTATGTAGTAATTACTGTATTTACGAATTTAGCACCAAAATATCACGGTATATTGAAAACATTGACTACAAAAATGCGTTGGATAATCCAGAACGTTGGATAAGCGAGTGTTGGATAAGTGAGACTCTACTGTATAATGTTATGGTATGGAGAATTAATATCTAAAAATGTAGGTATGCCGTGTCTTCATATTTTCAATGCCCAAAGTTTTGCCCTCTTTTTTTAAAAAAAAATATTCAGAATTTTTAAAAGTAAAATACATAATTAAGAAAAAGAGGAGTAAAAAAAGAAGAAAACAAAACAAAACAAAAAACCAAGATAGGGTATCGGGATAAAGATTTTTTAAAAATTAATTTGAAGGGATAAACAAAACAAGACCAAAAAAAAGAGAAAAAAATGGGATAAGGAGTAATTTTCGGTCTTCCATTCTTTGCTCTTCACG
Source organism: Anolis carolinensis (assembly GCF_035594765.1). Classification (NCBI taxonomy): domain Eukaryota; kingdom Metazoa; phylum Chordata; class Lepidosauria; order Squamata; family Anolidae; genus Anolis; species Anolis carolinensis. The sequence goes on from NW_026943823.1 coordinate 17,731,293, forward strand.
TTTTCATTTCAAATACAAATAATCTTTTCTTACATTTCAGGTCTTTCCTTATTTTCTGTCCTCAGGGACTCCTTTTTAGCTATATTAAGTCCTTTGCCTTCTTTTCTATATTCTTCATATGTCTTCCAATCGGTTTTCTTTAGTGGTTTACCATTACAGTAGAGTCTCACTTATCCAACACTCGCTTATCCAACGTTCTGGATTATCCAACGCATTTTTGTAGTCAATGTTTTCAATACATCATGATATTTTGGTGCTAAATTCGTAAATACAGTAATTACTACGTAGCATTACTGCGTATTGAACTACTTTTTCTGTCAAATTTGTTGTTAAACATGATGTTTTGGTGCTTAATTTGTAAAATCATAACCTAATTTGATGTTTAATAGGCTTCTTCTTAATCTCTCCTTATTATCCAACATATTCGCTTATCCAATGTTCTGCTGGCCCATTTATGTTGGATAAATGAGACTCTACTGTACTTTCAATAGGAAAGTTAATCTGTCCATGTCATGAATTTCATCAACTTTGTCTAGCCAGTCTTCGTTTGTAGGGATTTCTTGAGTTTTCCAGCATCTTGCAAAGGTAATTCTTGCCGCAGTGGCTATATAAGTAAAGAAGATGTTTTCATTCTGGTTAAAGTCTATCGCTCCATCAGTTAATTCTAAAAGGTAATATTCCACTTTCATAGGGAATGTCTTCTTCATAATTATCTGTATTGTTTTGCCTTCTATAGCTTAGCCAAACCTCACTGAGAATCCACATTTCAAAAGCAGCAGTTTCCAATGGAGTTTTTCCTCCAAGATGCGTCATGTAAGTTGCGTTTTTCACCCTCACTTGAACATGAGAGATATCGGGGAGACAAGGTTTTTAAAATCCAAACGTTCGTTGCAAGGCAAAGCCTTGACGAATGATTGGCAAACGCAGAACTACGCCATGAGAAGCCATTACTATCATTTGCCCGCAGCTCTCTTTTTAATGATTGCTCAGCTTGTTTGAAGAGTTGGCGCCGCTCTCTTTGGAAGATGAAATGTTTGCTTTTCATTTGCCTGGATGCTTTTGCTCCCATCCTCAGAGTTAAGAGAGTGACTCGCATTCAGACCTTTGGGTGACCTTTTCTCAATGGCAATAATTGGATTAAAAGGGGACCCAGACTTAGCCGAATACTATCCCATTTTTAGTCGATATTGTGGGAGGCCTGGTATGAGATAATACAAAGAAAGGATTCCCTGAAATGCACAGACAAGAGGCCACTATAGCTAGAAATGTAATCCAATAATATGAACTGTACAACAGTAATTAAACCAAAATATAATCCATGTGTTACCAACACACATACATACATAGAAAGTAAAACTCTATATTCAGAGTTTGTGAGTCCAATGCCCACCAGAGTTCATGTTCCACATGGAGGACTGTATAAGTCACTAATTGTGAGTCCAAATTTAAACGTCCAAGTAAGGGAATCCTTTTATGAAATCCAATGTTTTAAACAAGTACCTCCTAACCTCTAGGACTAGAACCCTGAATGATTCAGGACTATGGTTCATGTCATTGAAATGTTTATACAGGCATGAGTCAATGGCCCGATTCCTAATCTTTTTCATTTCAATGTTTTCTGTAAGCTTGGTGTATACCTATGGTGAAGTTAAAATAGGTTCTTTTTACCGTGTTTCCCCGAAAATAAGACAGTGTCTTATATTATTTTTTGCTCCCAAAGATGCTCTAGGTCTTATTTTCAGGGGATGTCTTATTTTTCCATGAAGAAGAATTCACATTTATTGTTGAACAAAAAAAAAAAGAACATTTATTATATACTGTACAGTAGTTGTCATCAAAAACCAGCATAACCAAACTAGACAAACTATGACTCCTGTCAAAAATTTCTTGTTACTACATAAATATAATTAATATAACATTTTAATATATTATTACCATTATTTCCATGTACAACTGGTATGTGCATTTACCGATCCTGCAAGTTCTGATGTTTTGTTTGGCGGGTGCCGGGCATGCTTCCAAACAAAAACTTTGCTAGGTCTTACTTTCGGGGGAGGCCTTATATTTAGCAATTCAGCAAAACCTCTGCTAGGTCTTATTTTCTGGGGATGTCTTATTTTTAGGGAAACAGGGCATGTAAAACTTCTTTCAAATGGCTGATGCATAGCCACACCTATATCCATACTGGGCCCCTTTAAAATTCTCTCTATATACAGTGAGGTCTACTTGCTTCTCCTGTGCTTGCCTCAGGGATCAGACCAGTAGCAGAGCACCTCTGTAGGAGAGTTTATGTGAGTATACATGCTCCTGTTTTCAATGCTTTTACTATACTTTGTAATTTGTATTTTTATCCTGTACAAGTGTTTCTAGACACTCGTATATATTCCCTGTAGGTCCACTCCATCATTGATAATGACACATTGAAATTAAATATTTGAAGAACGGAATTGACTACTTTAGGTTCTCCATACCTGCATAACCACCACCTGAGGAAGACTACACAGTCGAAACCGGTTGTGGATGGTGACTAACCTTGGACTTGTTTAAAACATTGGATTTCATAAAAGGATTCACTTACTTGGATGTTTAAATTTGGACTCACAATTAGTGACTTATACAGTCCTCCATGTGGAACATGAACTCTGTTGGGCACTGGACTCACAAACTCTGGATATAGAGTTTTACTTTCTATGTATGTGTGTGTGTTGGTAGCACATGGATTATATTTTGGTTTAATTACTGTTGTATAGTTCATATTATTGGATTACATTTCTAGCTATAGTGGCCTCTTGCTTGGGCCTGGTATGAGAACAGGGGAATTAATGCAATTTGGCACTACCTTAGCTGCCATGGCTCAATGCTATGGGATTGTGGAGTTGCAGCCTTGGTAAAGAGGCGTGAAGGCCTTTTAAAACTACATCTCCCAGGATTACATAGCATTGAGCCATGGAAATTAAAGTGGAGTGAAACTGCATTCATTTCACGGTGCAGAAATTGAAAGGTTATCTGAAAGACTAAGTAGAACTACATCTCCTATCACTCCCTACAGGTATGTCGCTTGGGGATCACATTATATACATATAGGGCAAACATTCAATGCCCATATACACATAGACCCAAGACAGAGACAGACGCAGAGGCAATTTAACCTTCTCCTGAGGGGATGTTCGATTCTGTGATGTCTCAGGCACCTTTGGCCCCTGACCCCGCAGCCATTGCAGACCAAACTGAAGAGGATTTGGGTTTTTTCCCAAGTGAGCAAGATTCAATTCCGTTCCAGATGCCTCCTGTTGACATTTCCGTGCCAGAGCCAATTAGGGACGCCCTTGAGAAGGTGCCGGCTCTTCCCGGCTCACCGGAGGGGTTACTGTTTGATAGAAGGGCTTTCTTGAAAACAGACCGCTCTCAAAGGCAAAGTTTACGAAGAAGTGTGAGATTAGCAGAGCGAGGCGATTGTGGCTGAACCCAGTTCTCTTGGGAAGAATTAGGGAGGCAGGCACCTGGCATGATGTTTTGGAGGTTCAGTTCTCTTGGGAAGTTTTGGGGAGTTTAACACCTGTTTTGGGGGAGCTATGAACTTTATTAAAAGTTGTGCGCTGAGAATCTTCTGTGCGGTGTCAAATTAACTTTTGACGAAGAAGCATCGTGGTCTCTTGTTCCTGATTTTCCAAGTGGCCTGACGGTGCGCTTACTCTGGAGTAGACCGGGTGTTGGTTTACCTTCTTGCCATGTTGGGACTGCGTTTCAGCTCCTGAACTTCCAGTTTGCCTTGCCTTGAATCCCTGTTTGGAACATTTCTCTAGAGGACTCTTCTTGCTCCTTGCTCTTTTCCCCACTCAAAACTCAGACGGAGTTTGAGTGTGTTTCGGATTTGAATTTTTGAACTCTAATACCGGACATTAGACTTTATATTATTGGACTAAAATTGATCTTTCCTGGAAGGACAATTGCTACTTCTACCTTACTGCTTATTTTCATTTGGAACTTTAATTGCTTTAATAAAGATATTATATTGTTATTGGCTTCTGTGTTGGTTCCCAGTGTTCGCGCTGCCTAGGAGTGTTACAGATTCTGGCCACGGGGGGAGCAGCTGCTTCATCATCCACTGTGATGGCACTTCCTCATTCCAATGTTGTAAATTAGTTAAATTTGCCTCCCCACTTTATAAGTGGTACCTTATTTCCTACTTGATAGATGCAATTATCTTTCGGGTTGCTAGGTCAGCAACGAGCAGGGGCTATTTTTTTTTAATTGATGGGTGCTCACCCTGCCACGGGCTGGCCTCGAACTCATGATCTCATGGTCAGAGTGATTTATTACAGCAGGCTGCTCACCAGCCTGCGCCACAGCCCGGCTGTGCAACAAGCCTGCTTTGGCCACAAAAACAAAGCCTTGCACAAAAGTCATCCCGTATTGCAAACGGTCTCTGAAAATGGTGCAGGAAGAAAACGGTTACAATGACGGGTTGAAATGAATGGAGGCTTCGGGAGAAAAAGCCTCAAGGCGTCGTCGTCTCACTTCTTTGGCTTTGAAACCCAAGTTGGGATGCTCACAAACACGACTGTCAAGGCGCATTGGTTCCCCCGTCCCTCCCTTCGGCAAAGCGAATGATATCGGATCCACCTGTCAAGCCAATTTCATTTGCCTTTTGGGCCAAGCCGAGCCGGTTGGTTGGATGGAGAATCCCTTTTCCCCCTTCTTTCCCCCTTTCTTTCTATCCCCGAACAATATTGCTTCTGAAAGAAAAGGGCCGAGACTTTCTTTGCACCGCTTTTGGAAAGAGTGGCGCTTAGCGACGACAATTTCACACTCACAAATGGGGGGAAAAGATGTATCATTGCAATGAAAAAGTCCTTTCCAATACTTTCTTCTGAAAGTATTGAATGTCAAAGTACCGAAGTACTAAACGTCAAAGTCCTGAAAGTATTTCAGAAGTCACAAACTCAGGGTGTAAACATCAGTTTGTTGCTGAGAATGGTCCATTTTGGAACAACAGATTGGAAAAAGCAGTCCAGAGTTTGAAAATGAATTACCGTATATACTTGAGTATAGGCCGAGTATATCTTGGTGTCAGGTCAGGAAGTTTTCTCACCAATAGGATACACAATACAGTAGAGTCTCACTTATCCAAGCTTCTTGATTATCCAAGCCATTTTTGTAGTCAATGTTTTCAATATATCATGATATTTTGGTGCTAAATTTGTAAATACAGTAATTACAACATAACATTACTGCATATTGAACTATTTCTGTCAAAATTGTTGTATAACATGATGTTTTGGTGCTTAATTTGTAAAATCATAACCTAATTTGATGTATAATAGGCTTTTCCTTGATCCCTCCTTATTATCCAAGATATTCGCTTATCCAAGTTTCTGCTGGCCCGTTTAGCATGGATAAGTGAGACTCTACTGTATTATTATTATTATTTTATTGTATGACACAGCAAACAAGATAGATATGCTGGATTTCGTATCACAAAATCACAAGTTGAACACTTTCCAAGTGTCTAGGACTGTGTGACGTATTTTCGGATGATGCGCACAGATCCCAGTCGGGTGGCCTTCTGCAGTTGGCAGATTGCAATTTTGTCAATGTCTATTGTTTCCAAATGCTGGCTGAGATCTTTTGCCACGGCACCCAATGTGCCCATCACCACCGGGACCACCTGCACTGGTTTCTGCCAGAGTCGTGAGTTCAATCTTGAGGTCCTGATAGCGGCTGAGTTTTTCCTGTTGTTTTTCATCAATGCGACTGTCACCTGGGATGGCAACATCAATGATCCAAACATTTTTCTTTTCCACAACTGTGGTGTCTGGTGTGTTGTGTTCCAGAACTTTGTCAGTCTGGATTTGGAAGTCCCACCGTATCTTTGTGTGCTCATTTTCCAATACTTTTGCAGGTTTGTGATCCCACCAGTTCATTACTGCTGGGAGGTGGTACTTGAGGCATAAGTTCCAATGAATCATTTGGGCCACATAGTTGTGCCTCTGTTTGTAGTCTGTCTGTGTGATTTTCTTACAGCATCTGAGGATATGATCCATGGTTTTGTTGGTTTCCTTGCAGAGTCTGCATTTTGGGTCATCAGCTGATTTTTCGATCTTGGCCTTAACTGCATTTGTCCTGATGTCTTGCTCCTGGGCTGCAAGGATCAGGCCTTCTGTCTCCTTCTTCAGGGTCCCATTCGTGAGCCACAGCCAGGTCTTCTCCTTATCAGCTTTTCCTTCAATTTTGTCAAGGAACTTTCCATGCAATGTTTTGTTGTGCCAGCTGTCAGCTCTAGTTTGTAGTGCGGTTTTCTTGTACTGGTTTTTTGTCTGTTGTGTTTTGAGGAGTTTCTGATTTTTGACTTCAATCAAAGTCAAAGTATATCTTATGACAGGTATGGCCCAGGTGTTTATGGCTTTGATGGTGTTGCCTCCATTGAGCTTGCTTTTGAGAATTTTTCTGACCCTTTGTGTGTATTCTTTGTTGACCACAGTTTTCACATGTTCATGCTTGATGTTGTCCAGCTGTAATATGCCCAGATATATATAGGCCTCTGGTTGGTGACACTTTATTGTTTGGCCATTAGGCATATTTATGCCCTCACTTTTAGTGATTTTTCCCTTTTTCAATAGCACTGTCAAACATGTGTCCAAACCAAACTCCTGCTGATATCAGTGCTAAAAATTCGGACAGTGTTGGTCAGAGACTGGATTTCAGTTTCTGTTTTCCCATATAGCTTCAGGTCATCCATGTACATCAGATGTGAAATATTATTATTATTATTATTATTATTATTATTATTATTATTATTATTATTATTATTATTTATTATATCCCACTTTATCTCTCCCGAAGGGGACTTAATTACTATTATTAGAAGGTGTAGAATTAGTACTGTTAATTGGTGGCTTTATGTACCAAATAGTTATGTTATCATGTGTACATTTTGGGAATTAGTAACAACAACAACAACAAACAAACAAACAAAGTTGTGACTTTCAGAAATACAACTCTGGTTCATGTAGGAATCTATACACAAATGATTGCTTTCCAATGGCAGCCAGCCTCAAGGTCTCCATCAAGGCCGCAGCCGTGAACTTTGCATGAATGGCTCTCGAAGAAGAAGAAGAAGGTGCTATTGAGGTCCGAAGCAGCGGAGCATGAAACAGAGCAAAACAGCTCTCCTTTCAGTGGGAAAACCAGCAGCTCACTTAACTCTCTCATTGCCAAAGGGATGGACAAAGAGCAATGTCTTGGATTGCATTGAGCTATGGCATTTCAGGTGGGGCCAAACTGCACTAATCCTACAATGTAGATATGCCCAGGATTCCATTGCATTAAGCCGTGGTACTTCAAGTGGTGCCAAACTGCATTAAATCTGCAATGTAGATGCACCCGATATCCTGTTGCATTGAGCCATGGCATTTAAAGTGATGCCACGCTGCATTAATTCTACAGTGTAGATTTGTCCAGGATTCCACTGCATTGAGTCGTGGCTTTTCAAGTGGTGCCAAACTGCATTAATTCTGCAATGTAGATGCACCCGGGATTTCATTACATTGAGCCATGGCATTTCAAGTGGTGCCAAACTGCAATGTAGATGTGCCCAGGATTCCATTGCATTGAGCCATGGCACGTCAAGTGGTGCCAAACTGCATTAAACCTACAGTGTAGATGCGCCCAGGATTCCATTGCATTGAGCCATGGCACGTCAAGTGGTGCCAAACTGCATTAAACCTACAGTGTAGATGCGCCCAGGATTCCATTGCATTGAGCCATGGCACGTCAAGTGGTGCCAAACTGCATTAAACCTACAGTGTAGATGCGCCCAGGATTCCATTGCATTGAGCCATGGCACGTCAAGTGGTGCCAAACTGCATTAAACCTACAGTGTAGATGCGCCCAGGATTCCATTGCATTGAGCCATGGCACGTCAAGTGGTGCCAAACTACATTAAACCTACAATGTAGATGCGCCCAGGATTCCATTGCATTGAGCCATGGCACGTCAAGTGGTGCCAAACTGCATTAAACCTACAATGTAGATGCGCCCAGGATTCCATTGCATTGAGCCATGGCACGTCAAGTGGTGCCAAACTGCATTAAACCTACAGTGTAGATGCGCCCAGGATTCCATTGCATTGAGCCATGGCACATCAAGTGGTGCCAAACTACATTAAACCTACAATGTAGATGCGCCCAGGATTCCATTGCATTGAGCCATGGCACATCAAGTGGTGCCAAACTGCATTAAACCTACATTGTAGATGCGCCCAGGATTCCATTGCATTGAGCCATGGCACATCAAGTGGTGCCAAACTGCATTAAACCTACAATGTAGATGCGCCATGCCAATTGCAATCTGTTGAATCCAAAACCAGAGTGAAATAATGCTTTCCAAGAGTTTAATAGTACAGTAGAGTCTCACTTATCCAACACTCGCTTATCCAATGTTCTGGATTATCCAACGCATTTTTGTAGTCAATGGTTTCAATATATCATGATATTTGGTGCTAAATTCGTAAATACAGTAATTACTACATAACATTACTGTGTATTGAACTACTTTTTCTGTCAAATTTGTTGTATAACATGATGTTTTGGTGCTGAATTTGTAAAATCATAACCTATTTTGATGTTTAATAGGCTTTTCCTTAATGCCTCTTTATTATCCAACATATTTGCTGGCCCGTTCATGTTGGATAAGTGAGACTCTACTGTACCTCTGAAACAACAAAACCCACTCTTTTCCAGCAGGGGGCGATCTAGGACTGATTGGCTGAAGATGATGTCTTGAATTAAACTCATGCTCATAATTATATTCCAAAGTAAGAAGTTTACTGAGTCATCCGGTGTGTTGATTTCATTGTGTTTAGAAAGACTTTTCTGCAGATTCAACCCAAAAGTACAATGATCTACATTTGTGCAAATGTTGGATCATTGTGCGTATGTTGGATAAGTGAGACTCTACTGTAATATGTAATAATTACTGTGGTATAATAATACAGAACAATATAATTCCTAAAAGCAGGACAGTAAATAAAGAGCAACACTCTGAAAGCAGGGAAATTGGGAATTCCAGAAAGTAAACCATCAGGGCCAGCTAACACTTCCCAACAAAGGATTCTCCCAGGCAGGAAGCAAACAGGCTTTGAAGCTGCAGGGCCATTAAATGCTAATCAAGGTGGCTAATTGCAGCATTCATACCTGCCACAATGAGACTATTAATTGCTATTCAAACTGGCCAACCCAGGATTCCGCAAGGTAGAAAGCGGCCAGGCTTGCAAGCAGCAATGCTATTCAGTGCTATTCAACCTGGCCAACCAAGATTTCCCCTAGATAGAAAACCTACAAGGTCTGAAGCCACGAGGCTACTCCGTCCCATTCAACCTAGCCTAGTAAAGCCAGGCTTTTAAGCTGCAAGACTATTCAGTGCAGTTCAAGCTGGCCAAACAAGGATTCCCCTACTAAGGAAGTAGCCAGGGTCTTTTATTGAGGGTGCTACTCCAGCTACTCCAGAAAATGGTCAGGCTTTGAGGCTGCAAGACTATTCACTGCTATTCCACCTGGCCAACAAATGATTCCCATAAGCCACAGCAACGCGTGGCTGGGCAAAGCTAGTATTATTATAACATAATATAATAAAAGGTAAAGGTTTCCCCTGACGGTAAGTCCAGTCGTGTCTGCCTCTGGGGGTTGGTGCTCATCTCCATTTCTAAGCCAAAGAGCCGGCGTTGTCCGTAGATACCTCCAAGGTCATGTGGCCATTGGCATGACTGCATGGAGCGCCGTTACCTTCCCGCCAGAGCGGCACCTATTGATCTACTCACATTTGCATGTTTTCGAACTGCTAGGTTGGCAGGAGCTGGGGCTGACAACGGGCGCTCATTCTGCTCCCGGGATTTGAACCTGGGACCTTTTGGTCCGCAAAATCAGCAGCTCAGTGCTTTGTGCCACCAGGGACCCCAATATAATATAACATAACATAATATAATATAATATAACTAGCTGTGCCCAGCCACGTGTTGCTGTGGCAAAGTGGTGGTGGTATTGGTTAAACATTGTTGTGTAATTTTTATTTTACGTTATTTGTATTTTTTAATTAATTTTATTGTAAGTTATCTTTTTATTTATTATATTTTATTATTTTCTTGTATTATTTTTAGTTATTTTCTGTTATTATAGTATTTTATTGTATTAATTTTTTTAGTGTTTTTTATTATTTTTTATTGGGTTGCTAGGAGACCAAATTGGAGGAGCTTAGCCTTCTAACTGGCAGCAATTGGATAAAAGCAATTATTCCTCTCCCTCTAATTAGGACTTTATTTTTCTTTTCTTTTTTGTTGTATCAACCTAGAGCCGTGGATGATGGGTTGTGTTGTCAAATGTCGAGGTTGGGGAGCCTGTAGTTTTGTTGTTTTGTGGGTTGCCGTGATGCCATCACTCTTTTATATATATATAGATAAAAGGTAAAGGTTTCCCCTGACGTTAAGTCCAGTCGTGTCCGACTCTGGGGGTTGGTGCTCATCTCCATTTCTAAGCCAAAGAGCCGGCGTTGTCCGTAGACACCTCCTAGGTCATGTTGCCAGGCATGACTGCATGGAACGCCATTACCTTCCCGCTGGAGCGGTACCTATTGATCTACTCACATTTGCATGTTTTTGAACTGCTAGGTTGACAGGAGCTGGGGCTAACATCAGGCGCTCATTCCGCTCCCGGGATTTGAACCTGGGACCTTTTTTGGTCCACAAAATCAGCAGCTCAGTGCTTTAACACACTGTGCCACCAGGGACCCCAATATAATATAATATAATATAATATAATATAATATAATATAATATAATATAATATAATATAATATATGAGTTGTCCTCATTTGAACTCACCCGGACCTTGTTCAGCTAGAAATTGAATTAATTTGGGTAAAGTTAATCTACCTTACTACTTATGGTTGCTGGAGAAGGGGATTCTGGGAGTTGTAGTTCAGAGTGGAGTCAAACTGCATTAATTCCACAGTGCAGATGCACCCAAAGAGGCTCCTTTCCTGCCGTCATAATGAATTTTTTTAATTGCAACCTGCTTTGCCAACCTCTGTTGTATCCCAGAGATGTGCTTCCGGAACTCGAAAGGCATTTGCCGCTTGCTGCAGCCTGGGAACCGAGGTTCTGCCAAGCTTCACGTTTCACCTTGTAAATACCTGAGATCGACCCCAGAAAGGGATCCCATTCCTATCCCCCCATTAAATATCGGCGATAGGGGAGAGCCGGAAGCCTCAGATTAAGGCCCAGATGGCATCCATTACTTGGGGGAAACAATTCTCCTGGGTTTGGGTGGCTTTAATGGCACTTTGGAGCGAGAAAAAGGCACTTTGGAGCAAGGAACCGGGGGCTTGTTTGGGAAGCCTTGCCAAAGACCTCGGCCTTTTCTTTATAAGAAACCCAGCGCCTTGTGCGCAGAGCCGGCCCTAGGTAATTTTCAAGTGTAGGCGAACAGAATTTTGGTTCTCCCCCCCCCCCCCCAAAAAAAAAAACAATCACTGAAAAATAAAAGCGTTGGATAAGCGAAAATGTTGAATAATAAGGAGGGATTAAGGAAAAGCCTATTAAACATCAAATTACATTAAGATTTTACAAATTAAGTACCAAAACATCATGTTTTACAACAAATCAACAGAAAAAAAGTTTAATACATGGTAATGTTATGTAGGAATTACTATATTTGCGAATTTTGCACCAAACATTGAACAGGGATATAGGGCAGCGTGGTCTTAGATAACCCAGATAGCCCCTAGTAAAAACTCTAAAATCAGGACAATAAATAAAGAACAACACTCTGAAAACAGTAAACAATCAGGGACAGCTAACACTTCCCAAAAAAGATTCTCCCAGGCAAGAAGAAGCCAGGCCTTGAAGCCATGGGGCCATTAAATGCTAATCAAGGTGATTAATTACAACATTCACACTTGCTTCAAAGAAGAGTTCTTTCTCCCACCCTGGACCTTCTACAGATACCACTTACCTAGCTTCCAAGTTCCCACAGACCTCACAATCTCTGAAAGCCCCAAAAGTGGGCCCGCGCGGCGCGAAGGCGGGAGGCCCAGCGCGGCTGCCGGGGGGGGGGCAGCGCGGCCGCCAGCGCGGCCCAAAGGAGAAGGAGGTTGGGGGTGGCGCCATCCTCCTGGGACGATTGTGCCCCCGGGACAATGGCGCCACAGGCAAGTGCCTAGTTCGCCTTATGGTTGGACCGCCTCTGCCTGTGCGTCACACATTTGGGGTTTCTTTGCAAAGGATTTGAAAGGAAGTCAAAAAGACAGATATTCGGGTTTGGTTTTTTTTCCCACCGGATTGTTTCATGCTGTTTTTAGAAAAGCCCAATTTGTGTCGTGATTTCAGCTCGGACTGAGGTTAAAGGGTCCATGCCTGGTGAGTATCCGCTAAACCAGATCAGCCAAGACAGACACAAATTCACCAGGTTGAAGCCTCCCCTACCCTGTTTCCCCAAAAATAAGACATCCCCAAAAAATAAGACCTAGCAGTGGTTTTGCTGAATTGCTACATATAAGGCCTCACCCGAAAGTAAGACCTAGCAAAGCTTTTGTTTGGAAGCAGGCCCGCCAAACAAAACACCAGAGCATGCAGGATTGGTAAATGTACATACCAGTTGTACATGGAAATAATGGTAGTAACAAGAAATTCTTGACAGGAGTCACAGTTTGTCAGGTTTAGTTATGTTGGTTTGTGGTGACAACTACTGTACAGTATATAATAAATGTTCATTTTTTTGTTCAACAATAAATGTGAATTCTTCTTCATGGAAAAATAAGACATCCCCTGAAAATAAGACCTAGCACATCTTTGGGAGCAAAAAATAATATAAGACACTGTCTTATTTTCGGGGAAACACTGTATATAATCCTTGCTCAGGTTTTTAGATTATGTTTAATTGATATTACTGTTTTAAATGTTTAATGAGTATCACTGTGATGTGATATTTTTTTTAATTAATGTTATTGGTTTATAAGTTTATAAGCAGTTGCTCTACTCTGAACTCAAGAACGGGAAACGTAATGTTGGTGGGCAGGAAAAGAGATTTAAAGATGGGCTTAAAGACATCCTTAAAAACTGTGGCAGAGACACTGAGAACTGGGAAGCCCTGGCCCTTGAGCGCTCTAACTGGAGGTCAGCTGTGACCAGCAGTGCTGCGGAGTTCGAAGAGGCACGAATGGAGGGCCTCTTAAGGGGAAAATGTGCCAAGAAGAAGGCCCGTCAAGCCAACCCTGACCGGGACCGCCTTCCACCTGGAAACCGATGTCCTCGCTGCGGGAGAACATGCCGATCAAGAATAGGTCTCTTCAGCCACCTAAGAACCCACCCCCAAGACCCCATGACTGGAAGACCATCATCCTCAAACTACGAGGGATCGCCTAAGTAAGTCAGTACTGTATATACTCAAGTATAAGCCTAGTTTTTCAGCCCTTTTTTTAAAGACTGAAAAAGCCCCCCTCGGCTTATACTCGGGTGAGGGTCCTGACTGGCTTATATTTGGGTCAGCTTATACTCGGGAATATATGGTACATTTATTATTTTTCTCTATTATTATTGGTATTATTACATTTATTATTTTTCTCTATTATTGTTGCTACTATTTCATTTATTTTACTCTATTTTTATTATTATTATTAATACATTTATTATTTCACTCTGATCTCCTTATTATTATTATTACATTTATTATTTTACTCCATTTATTATTACTTGTATTATTTTCCTGTATTTATTATTATTATTATTACATGTATTATTTCACTCTATTATTATTAAAAGGATAGATAAGCACATTTACATTGAAGAAGGTGAGAATAATGACTTGATCCGAGTTAGACAATCTTATCTTAAATTTGAAGGTAAAGGTAAAGGTTTCCCCTGACGTTAAGTCCAGTCATGTCCAACTCTGGGGGTTGTGCTCATCTCCATTTCTAAGCCAAAGAGCCAGCGTTGTCCATGGACACCTCCAAGGTCATTTGGCCGGCATGACTGCATTGAGCGCCGTTACCTTCCCGCCGGAGAGGTACCTATTGATCTACTCACATTTGCATGTTTTTGAACTGCTAGGTTGGCAGAAGCTGGAGCTAACAGCAGGCGCTCACTCCGCTCCCTGGATTTGAACCTGGGATCTTTCAGTCCGCAAGTTCAGCAGCTCAGCGCTTTAACACACTGAGCCACCGGAGGATCCCTTGTCCACATGAAATGCAGCGCCCAAACAAGAGTCAAAGAACATGAAAGGCACTGCAGACTCTCTCGACCAGAGAAATCAGCCATAGCAGAGCACTTGATGAACCAACTTGGACACAGCATATGATTTGAGAACACAGAAATGCTGGACCATTCTAACAACGATCATGTCAGACTACACAGAGAAGCCATTGAAATCCACAAGCATGTGGACAACTTCAACAGAAAGGAAGAAACCATGAAAATGAACAAAATCTGGCTATCAGTATTAAAAAACTCTAAAATCAAAACAGTAGATGGGAACCAACACTCTGAGGGCAGAGGGCAGCTAATGACTGAACAAAGGATGCCCCCAGGCAAGAGACAAAACCTTTCCAATGCTAATTAGGGTGACTGACTGAAACATTAATGCAGGCTTCCCAGTGACAAAGGACTCTTGCCACACCCTGGACTCTACAGAGATATATATTCTTTCCTTTCCTTACTTAGTTTATCCATACCTCACAACCTTTGAGGATGCCTGCCATAGATGTGGGCGAAACGTCAGGAGAGAATACTTCTGGAACATGGCCAGACAGCCCAAAAGACATACAACAACCCAGGTAGATAGGAGTTTACAAGCTTCCAGAGAAGGAGCTACCGTGTTTCCCCGAAAATAAGACAGTGTCTTATATTAATTTTTGCTCCCAAAGATGCTCTAGGTCTTATTTTCAGGGGATGTCTTATTTTTTCATGAAGAAGAATTCACATTTATTATTGAACAAAAAAAATGAACATTTATTATATACTGTACAGTAGTTGTCATCACAAACCGGCATAACCAGACAAACTGTGAATCCTATCAAGAATTTCTTGTTATTACCAATATTTCCATGTACAACACTCTATGGTACATACATTTACCAATCCTGCATGCTCTGGTGTTCTGTTTGGCGTGCATGCTTCCAAACAAAAACTTTGCTAGGTCTTACTTTCGGGGGAGGCCTTATATTTAGCAATTCAGCAAAACTTCTACTAGGTCTTATTTTCTGGGGATGTCTTATTTTAGGGGAAACAGGGTAGTCCTGTCGTCACTCTTGACTCTCTCCCCAGCAAACAAGGATATTATTGTATTTCCTCCCCTCTCAATACGTAATGGGAAATCAATATGTCTTCCATATGTTTCTCAAGGCCTCTCCCCTCATTTTGGCAAATCCAGGATGAGTTATGGCCTTCTATGCCATTCTCATGACCCAACCGCCGAGGCATCTCCCAGGAGTTGTCAAACATCCTTCCACATCTGCCGTTGCTGGGAGGGCCTTTCTCCGAAAGAACAGCGCTGGAGCTACGCATCCTGATCCAAGCCAAACATCTGTCCAAGAAACGGACTGAAGTGGTGTCCAGCGTATCCAAGGCGACGCAAAGGGAGCATCAGATTGGAAGTGTCTATTGCAGGGGTCCTCAAACTTTTTAAGCCGAGGGCCGGTCCACAATCCTTCAGACTGTTGAGGGGCCGGATTATCATTTGAAAAAAAAATACAAATTCCGATGCACACTGCACATGTCTTATTTGTAGTGCAAAAACAACAAGAACAATGAAAGAACAATACAATATTTAAAAATAAAAACAATTTTAACCAACATACATTTATCAGGGTTTCAATGGGAAATGTGGTCCTGCTTCTGGCCAATGAGATAGTCAAGTTAATTAGGGTTGTTGTTGTTGTTGTTGTTGTTGTTGTGTGCCTTCAAGTCATTTCAGATTTGGGCGAGCCTAAGTCTAAAATGTATTTATTTATTTATTTACTGCACTTATTTACTACATTTGTATCACACCCTTCTCACCCCAAAGGGGACTCAGAGTGGCTTACAAATTATATGTACATACAATATATTATATTATTAGCATAGCACAATATTAGCATTATATATTACTATATTGAACTATACCACTATACTGTAATATTATTAGTAATATTATATGTAATATAGAATATATAATTAATATTATTATATGGTATTATTATTAGTGTTATGTTGTATTACATTATAATATTATTATCAATATTATATGTATATACCATATATTATATTATAAAACTGAGGGCGGGGGCCAGGTAAATGACCTCGGAGGGCCGCATCCGGCCCCCGGGCCTTAGTTTGGGGACCCCTGGTCTATTGGGGTGACCCGAAACGACCCCGGGTCGGGTTGCAGTCGGAAAGGGATGCTCTTTGATCCGGCTCCGGGTCTCAGGACACCGGGACGGGGCTCAAAGTAAACGCAAGGGGGACGGATGTCCATCTTGGGAAACGGCCGGAAGGACAAGTGTCCAGAAGGGACCGAACTGCAAGCAAAGTGCATTCCAGACGAGTGAGAGGTGAGAAGGTTCAATTAAACCAAGACAAGAGTACGGTCTGGTCTTCCTCCTAACTTGGCTGTAGCTGCCATGGAATTATAGAATTATAGATTTGGGGGATTTACTTACCGTATATACCTGAGTATAAGCCGACCCGAATATAAGCCGAGGCACCTAATTTTACCACAAAAAAAAACTGGGAAAACATTGACTCCAGTATAAGCCGAGGGTGGTAAATTTCAGAAATAAAAACAGATACCAATAAAATGACATTAATTGAGGCATCAGTAGGTTAAATGTTTTTGAATATTTACATAAAGCTCAAATTTAAGATAAGACTGTCCAATTCTGATCAAATCATTATATTCATCATCATCTTCAATGTAAATGTGCTTATGTATCCTTTAAATAATAATAGAGTAAAATAATACATGTAATTATAATAATAATTATTATTATTATTACAGGAAAATAATAAATAGAGTAAAATAATGAATGCAATAATAATACAGTAGAGTCTCACTTATCCAACACTCACTTATCCAACATTCTGGATTATCCAACACATTTTTGTAGTCAATGTTTTCAATATATCATGATATTTTGGTGCTAAATTCATAAATACAGTAATTACTACATAGCATTACTGCGTATTGAACTACTTTTTCTGCCAAATTTGTTGTCTAACATGATGTTTTGGTGCTTAATTTGTAAAATCATAGCCTAATTTGATGTTTAATAGGCTTTTCCTTATTCCCTCCTTATTATCCAACATATTCGCTTATCCAACATTCTGCCGGCCCGTTTATGTTGGATAAGTGAGACTCTACTGTAATAATAAGATCAGAGTGAAATAATAAATGTATTATTAATAATAATAAAAATAGAGTGAAATAAATGTAATAGTAGCAACAAGTAGGTTAAATGTTTTTGAATATTTACATAAGATAAGACTGTCCAACTCTGATTAAATCATTATTTTCATCTTCTTCAATGTAAATGTGCTTATGTATCCTTTTAATAATAATAGAGTGAAATAATAAATGTAATAATAATAATAATAATAATAATAATAATTAATAGAGTAAAATTATAAATGTAACAATACCAATAATAATAGAGAAAAATAATAAATATACCATACATACTGGAGTATAAGCCGACCAGGACCCTCACCCGAGTATAAGCCGAGGAGGGTTTTTTCAGTCCTAAAAAAAGGCTGAAAAACTAGGCTTATACTCGAGTATATACAGTATGTGTGTGTGTATGTGTGTGTATATATGTGTGTGTGGGGGAGGGGGGGCTCCCAGTCAGTATATAGGTCACTAGAGCTGCTCCAATGATGACTGAGAGCTGAAGAAGGAGACAGAAGGCCTGATCCTTGCAGCCCAGGAGAACAAAGCCATCAGAACAAAGGCAATTAAGGCCAAGATCGAAAAATCAGCTGATCCAAAATGCAGACTGTGCAAGGAAACCGACGAAACCATTGATCATATCCTCAGCTTCTGTAAGAAAATCGCACAGACAGACTACAAACAGAGGCACAACTATGTGGCCCAAATGATTCATGCCTCAAGTACCACCTCTCTGCAGTAAAGAACTGGTGGGATCACAAACCTGCAAAAATATTGGAAAATGAACATGCAAAGATACTGTGCGACTTCCGAATCCAGACTGACAAAGTTCTGGAACACAACACACCAGACATCACAGTTATGGTAAAGAAAAAAGTTTGGATCATTGATGTCGCCATCCCAGGTGACAGTCGCATTGACGAAAAACAACAGGAAAAACTCAGCCGCTATCAGGACCTCAAGATTGAACTGCAAAGACTCTGGCAGAAACCAGTGCAGGTGGTCCCGGTGGTGATAGGCACACTGGGTGCCGTGCTTAAAGATCTCAGCTGGCATTTGGAAACAACAGACATTGACAAAATTACGATCTGCCAACTGCAAAAGGCCATCCTGCTGGGATCTGCACGCATCATCCGAAAATACGTCACAGAGTCCTAGACACTTGGGAAGTGTTCGACTTGTGATTTTGTGATACGAAATCCAGCATGTCTATCTTGTTTGATGTGTCATACAATAATAATAATAATAATAATAATAATA